>NW_028138855.1:0-148649 GCF_964270905.1 Leucopleurus acutus | reverse complement strand
TGCATTTCTTTAATAATGAAAGATGTTGAGTACCTTTCCATGTGCTTTTTTTTTTGATATACAGACTGAGTAAAATTCACCTCTCGAAATTACCTTCTTGAAAATCGGCCCAGTTTTGAATTATTTTCTGATGATTTGCCCCAGGGCATTTCTTGAGGTCAGGTGTCATTTACAGCCCCACAGGCCTTGTGAAGATTAAGTGCCATCAGCACCAATTTTAAAGTTGTTGTTACGGGAAATGGCCACAAGGCGGCAGCATGTCTTCAAGCCCAACTCTGGTTACTTGGCAACCAGAGCCTGAGGGAAAGTCCTGTTCCTGGGTTGTCAGAGTGGAATGTGCCCTAAGAAACACCCAAGGCTTGTGTCTCAGGACTTCTTCCCCCTTCCCCTTTACCGCCCACCCGCCATGCCCTGACAGATCCCAACTCCTGCAACACCGCTCTGCTGAGGTGCTGTCATCCTTAGGTGGGGCGACCGTGAGGAGGGAGGCTGGAGGTGGGAACCCCACCACCAGGAGACGGAGCGCCCAAGGGAAGTTTCAAAGCTCTTCCAGCCCAGAGGCTCCACCATCCTTTGGGTGCACTAGGCTTGGTTTCTGTGTAGGAGGGCCAGCAGGGAGCTGGAGACGGTGGGCCCGTGCAGAGGGGAAGGGGCACTCCAGGTCCAAGGCGGGGGTGCTTATTGGCTGGCACATCCTCCTCAGTTTCCTCCTTCCCACGGCAGTCCAGCTTTGGGACCCCAACCTGCTCCGGCTCCAGGGATGTGACAGCAGCCTGGGTCACAGAGGCCTGAGGAGATGGATGGGGAATTTCTTTTCTTTTCTTTTTTTAATTTTTAATTTTCATTGGAGTGTAGGTGGTCTCCCATGTTGCTGGGTTGTTTGGGGGTTTTGTTTTCCTAGCTGGACAACAACGTGATTCACTTATACGTAGATGTGTACATACTGTTTTTCCAGTTCTCTTCCCAAGTAGGTTATTGGAGCGTTGAGTAGGATTCCTTGTGCTACACCCTGGGTCCTCATAGATTATTTTATAAATAGTAGGGTGCATGTGTTAATCTCAACCTGCTAATTTCTCCCTGCCCCCCCCCCCCACGCTTCCCTTTTCCTAACCCTAAGTTTCCTTTCTAAGCCTGTGAGGCTGTTTCTGTTTTGTAAAGGAGTTCATTTGTATCCATTTTCAGATTCCACCTGTAAGTGATATCATATATTTGTGTTTCCCTGTCTCACTTACTTCACTTTGTATGATCATCTCTACCTCCTTCCCCATGGCTGGAAATGCCATGATTTCATGTTTATTCATGGCTGAGTAATACTCCATTGTGTTCCCAGACCCTATCTTCTTTATGCATGCAGCTGTCCTCCTATGCTTAGTTTGCTTCCATGTCTTGGCTATCGTGCAGAGTGCTGCCATGATCGTTGGCGTTCACGTGTCTTTTAAAATTTTGGTTCCCTCGAGATCTTCCCCCGAGGGTGAGACTGCTGGGTCACATGGTAGTTCTATGTTTCATTTCTTAAGGAACCTCCATACCGTTCTCCATAGTGGATGTATCGATTTGCATTTCCCACTGACAGTGTAGGAGGGTTCCCTTTGCTCCACAGCCTCTCCAGCATTTCTTGTTGTAGATTTTTTGATGATGACCTGTGAGAGGTGATACCTCATTGTCGTTTTGATTTGCATGTCTCTCATAATTAGTGATGCTGAGCATCTTTTCATGTGCTTAATGGCCATCAGTATGTCTTCTTTGGAGAGACGTCCGTTTAGATCTTGTGCTTATTTTTGATTGGTGTTTCAGTTCTTTTGATATTGATCTGCAGGAGCTGTTTGTATGTTTTGGAGATTAATTCCTTGTGGGCGTGTTCGTTTGCAAATATTTGTTCCCGTTCTGAGGGTTGTCTTTTTGTTTTGTTTCGGGTTTCCTTTGCTGTGCAAACGCTGTAAGTTGCATTAGGTCCCATTTGTTTATTTTTGTTTCCTTGTTCATTACTCTAAGACATGGATCGGAAAAGAACTCGCTGAGATTCATGTGAGAGCGTGTTCTCCCTATATTTTCCTCATGTGTTTTAGAGTATCCGTCCTGAGGTGTAGATCTTTCATCTGGTTGGAGTTTATTTTTGTGTATGGTGTTAGAGAGTATTCTACTTTCATCCTCGTTTTAATTTTTTAATATATTTATTCTATTTAGTTTTATGTTTTGCTGCATTGTGTCTTCATGGCTGCATGCGGGCTTTCTGTAGTTGTGGCGAGTGGGGGCTACTCTTCGTTGTGCTGCTTGGGTTTCTCATTGCGATGGCTTCTCTTGTCGCAGAGCACAGGCTCTAGAGCGTGGGCTCAGTAGTTGTGGCGCACGGGCTTAGTTGCTCTGGGGCATGTGGGATCATGCCAGACCAGGGCTCTATCCCGCGTCCCCTGCCTCGGCGAGTGGACTCTCAACCACTGCCCCACCAGGGAAGCCCTGCCCTGTTTTTAATTCTTTTTCGAAGACCTACCCCCAGATGTTTCTTGAGGGCAGGTGTTTTTTTCTTTCCAACCCCGTAGGCCTTGAGAATATTCAGAGCCCATCAGCACAGGTTTTAAAGTTGTTGTTATGGAAAACGGCCACGAGGCGGCAGCATTTCTCCACGCCCCACTCTTCTTTTTCTTTTCTATTTTTCTTATAATTTAATTTATATTTTACATTGTAGTAATGTTGATGTCCAGTGTTGCATTTATCTTAGATGTACAGGAACTTGATTCGGTTATATGCAGTCTTATATGTATTATACTTTGGGTCCTTTTCCCATGTAAGTTCTAAGACTGTGTTCAGTAGAGTTCCCTGTGCTCTTCAGTAGGTTCTTGTTGGTTATGTCTTTGATATATTCTAGTGTGTATCTCTTAATGTCAGCCTCCTAGTTTATCACTTTTCTGTCACTTTCCTTGTTGATAATCATAAGTTTGTTTTCTAAGTCTGTGAGTCTGTTTCTGTTTTGTAAATTAGTTCATGCGTCTGAACTTACAGATTCCACCTGTAAGTGATATCTAATGGTATTTGTCTTTCTCTCTCTGAGTCACTTCACTGAGTATGATCTGTGTCCATCATTGCTGCAGCAGATGGCATCAGTTCGTTCCTTTTTATGGCTGCGTAGTATTCCGTTGTATATGTGTGCTACCTATTCTTCATTTTCCTGTGGATGAACATTACGTTTGATTCTATGTCTTGGCTATTGTCAGCAGCGCTGCCCTGAAAAACAGGGGTGCCCGTGTCATTTCAAATTAGGATTGTCTTTGGAGCTAAGCCCGGGAGTGGGATTGCTGGGTCACATGGTAACACTATGTTTACTTTTTTAAGGAACCTCCATACTCTTGTCCATAGTGGCTGCACCCGTTTACATCCCCACCAACAGCAGAGGATGATTCCGTTTTCCGCAAGGCCTCTCCAGCATTTATTCTTTGGAGATCTTTTTTTTTGAGCTTGGCCATTCTGACGGTTGTGAGGTGATACCCCATTGTAGTTTTGATTTGCATTTCTTTAATAATGAAAGATGTTGAGTACCTTTCCATGTGCTTTTTTTTTTGATATACAGACTGAGTAAAATTCACCTCTCGAAATTACCTTCTTGAAAATCGGCCCAGTTTTGAATTATTTTCTGATGATTTGCCCCAGGGCATTTCTTGAGGTCAGGTGTCATTTACAGCCCCACAGGCCTTGTGAAGATTAAGTGCCATCAGCACCAATTTTAAAGTTGTTGTTACGGGAAATGGCCACAAGGCGGCAGCATGTCTTCAAGCCCAACTCTGGTTACTTGGCAACCAGAGCCTGAGGGAAAGTCCTGTTCCTGGGTTGTCAGAGTGGAATGTGCCCTAAGAAACACCCAAGGCTTGTGTCTCAGGACTTCTTCCCCCTTCCCCTTTACCGCCCACCCGCCATGCCCTGACAGATCCCAACTCCTGCAACACCGCTCTGCTGAGGTGCTGTCATCCTTAGGTGGGGCGACCGTGAGGAGGGAGGCTGGAGGTGGGAACCCCACCACCAGGAGACGGAGCGCCCAAGGGAAGTTTCAAAGCTCTTCCAGCCCAGAGGCTCCACCATCCTTTGGGTGCACTAGGCTTGGTTTCTGTGTAGGAGGGCCAGCAGGGAGCTGGAGACGGTGGGCCCGTGCAGAGGGGAAGGGGCACTCCAGGTCCAAGGCGGGGGTGCTTATTGGCTGGCACATCCTCCTCAGTTTCCTCCTTCCCACGGCAGTCCAGCTTTGGGACCCCAACCTGCTCCGGCTCCAGGGATGTGACAGCAGCCTGGGTCACAGAGGCCTGAGGAGATGGATGGGGAATTTCTTTTCTTTTCTTTTTTTAATTTTTAATTTTCATTGGAGTGTAGGTGGTCTCCCATGTTGCTGGGTTGTTTGGGGGTTTTGTTTTCCTAGCTGGACAACAACGTGATTCACTTATACGTAGATGTGTACATACTGTTTTTCCAGTTCTCTTCCCAAGTAGGTTATTGGAGCGTTGAGTAGGATTCCTTGTGCTACACCCTGGGTCCTCATAGATTATTTTATAAATAGTAGGGTGCATGTGTTAATCTCAACCTGCTAATTTCTCCCTGCCCCCCCCCCCCCCACGCTTCCCTTTTCCTAACCCTAAGTTTCCTTTCTAAGCCTGTGAGGCTGTTTCTGTTTTGTAAAGGAGTTCATTTGTATCCATTTTCAGATTCCACCTGTAAGTGATATCATATATTTGTGTTTCCCTGTCTCACTTACTTCACTTTGTATGATCATCTCTACCTCCTTCCCCATGGCTGGAAATGCCATGATTTCATGTTTATTCATGGCTGAGTAATACTCCATTGTGTTCCCAGACCCTATCTTCTTTATGCATGCAGCTGTCCTCCTATGCTTAGTTTGCTTCCATGTCTTGGCTATCGTGCAGAGTGCTGCCATGATCGTTGGCGTTCACGTGTCTTTTAAAATTTTGGTTCCCTCGAGATCTTCCCCCGAGGGTGAGACTGCTGGGTCACATGGTAGTTCTATGTTTCATTTCTTAAGGAACCTCCATACCGTTCTCCATAGTGGATGTATCGATTTGCATTTCCCACTGACAGTGTAGGAGGGTTCCCTTTGCTCCACAGCCTCTCCAGCATTTCTTGTTGTAGATTTTTTGATGATGACCTGTGAGAGGTGATACCTCATTGTCGTTTTGATTTGCATGTCTCTCATAATTAGTGATGCTGAGCATCTTTTCATGTGCTTAATGGCCATCAGTATGTCTTCTTTGGAGAGACGTCCGTTTAGATCTTGTGCTTATTTTTGATTGGTGTTTCAGTTCTTTTGATATTGATCTGCAGGAGCTGTTTGTATGTTTTGGAGATTAATTCCTTGTGGGCGTGTTCGTTTGCAAATATTTGTTCCCGTTCTGAGGGTTGTCTTTTTGTTTTGTTTCGGGTTTCCTTTGCTGTGCAAACGCTGTAAGTTGCATTAGGTCCCATTTGTTTATTTTTGTTTCCTTGTTCATTACTCTAAGACATGGATCGGAAAAGAACTCGCTGAGATTCATGTGAGAGCGTGTTCTCCCTATATTTTCCTCATGTGTTTTAGAGTATCCGTCCTGAGGTGTAGATCTTTCATCTGGTTGGAGTTTATTTTTGTGTATGGTGTTAGAGAGTATTCTACTTTCATCCTCGTTTTAATTTTTTAATATATTTATTCTATTTAGTTTTATGTTTTGCTGCATTGTGTCTTCATGGCTGCATGCGGGCTTTCTGTAGTTGTGGCGAGTGGGGGCTACTCTTCGTTGTGCTGCTTGGGTTTCTCATTGCGATGGCTTCTCTTGTCGCAGAGCACAGGCTCTAGAGCGTGGGCTCAGTAGTTGTGGCGCACGGGCTTAGTTGCTCTGGGGCATGTGGGATCATGCCAGACCAGGGCTCTATCCCGCGTCCCCTGCCTCGGCGAGTGGACTCTCAACCACTGCCCCACCAGGGAAGCCCTGCCCTGTTTTTAATTCTTTTTCGAAGACCTACCCCCAGATGTTTCTTGAGGGCAGGTGTTTTTTTCTTTCCAACCCCGTAGGCCTTGAGAATATTCAGAGCCCATCAGCACAGGTTTTAAAGTTGTTGTTATGGAAAACGGCCACGAGGCGGCAGCATTTCTCCACGCCCCACTCTTCTTTTTCTTTTCTATTTTTCTTATAATTTAATTTATATTTTACATTGTAGTAATGTTGATGTCCAGTGTTGCATTTATCTTAGATGTACAGGAACTTGATTCGGTTATATGCAGTCTTATATGTATTATACTTTGGGTCCTTTTCCCATGTAAGTTCTAAGACTGTGTTCAGTAGAGTTCCCTGTGCTCTTCAGTAGGTTCTTGTTGGTTATGTCTTTGATATATTCTAGTGTGTATCTCTTAATGTCAGCCTCCTAGTTTATCACTTTTCTGTCACTTTCCTTGTTGATAATCATAAGTTTGTTTTCTAAGTCTGTGAGTCTGTTTCTGTTTTGTAAATTAGTTCATGCGTCTGAACTTACAGATTCCACCTGTAAGTGATATCTAATGGTATTTGTCTTTCTCTCTCTGAGTCACTTCACTGAGTATGATCTGTGTCCATCATTGCTGCAGCAGATGGCATCAGTTCGTTCCTTTTTATGGGTGCGTAGTATTCCGTTGTATATGTGTGCTACCTATTCTTCATTTTCCTGTGGATGAACATTACGTTTGATTCTATGTCTTGGCTATTGTCAGCAGCGCTGCCCTGAAAAACAGGGGTGCCCGTGTCATTTCAAATTAGGATTGTCTTTGGAGCTAAGCCCGGGAGTGGGATTGCTGGGTCACATGGTAACACTATGTTTACTTTTTTAAGGAACCTCCATACTCTTGTCCATAGTGGCTGCACCCGTTTACATCCCCACCAACAGCAGAGGATGATTCCGTTTTCCGCAAGGCCTCTCCAGCATTTATTCTTTGGAGATCTTTTTTTTTGAGCTTGGCCATTCTGACGGTTGTGAGGTGATACCCCATTGTAGTTTTGATTTGCATTTCTTTAATAATGAAAGATGTTGAGTACCTTTCCATGTGCTTTTTTTTTTGATATACAGACTGAGTAAAATTCACCTCTCGAAATTACCTTCTTGAAAATCGGCCCAGTTTTGAATTATTTTCTGATGATTTGCCCCAGGGCATTTCTTGAGGTCAGGTGTCATTTACAGCCCCACAGGCCTTGTGAAGATTAAGTGCCATCAGCACCAATTTTAAAGTTGTTGTTACGGGAAATGGCCACAAGGCGGCAGCATGTCTTCAAGCCCAACTCTGGTTACTTGGCAACCAGAGCCTGAGGGAAAGTCCTGTTCCTGGGTTGTCAGAGTGGAATGTGCCCTAAGAAACACCCAAGGCTTGTGTCTCAGGACTTCTTCCCCCTTCCCCTTTACCGCCCACCCGCCATGCCCTGACAGATCCCAACTCCTGCAACACCGCTCTGCTGAGGTGCTGTCATCCTTAGGTGGGGCGACCGTGAGGAGGGAGGCTGGAGGTGGGAACCCCACCACCAGGAGACGGAGCGCCCAAGGGAAGTTTCAAAGCTCTTCCAGCCCAGAGGCTCCACCATCCTTTGGGTGCACTAGGCTTGGTTTCTGTGTAGGAGGGCCAGCAGGGAGCTGGAGACGGTGGGCCCGTGCAGAGGGGAAGGGGCACTCCAGGTCCAAGGCGGGGGTGCTTATTGGCTGGCACATCCTCCTCAGTTTCCTCCTTCCCACGGCAGTCCAGCTTTGGGACCCCAACCTGCTCCGGCTCCAGGGATGTGACAGCAGCCTGGGTCACAGAGGCCTGAGGAGATGGATGGGGAATTTCTTTTCTTTTCTTTTTTTAATTTTTAATTTTCATTGGAGTGTAGGTGGTCTCCCATGTTGCTGGGTTGTTTGGGGGTTTTGTTTTCCTAGCTGGACAACAACGTGATTCACTTATACGTAGATGTGTACATACTGTTTTTCCAGTTCTCTTCCCAAGTAGGTTATTGGAGCGTTGAGTAGGATTCCTTGTGCTACACCCTGGGTCCTCATAGATTATTTTATAAATAGTAGGGTGCATGTGTTAATCTCAACCTGCTAATTTCTCCCTGCCCCCCCCCCCCACGCTTCCCTTTTCCTAACCCTAAGTTTCCTTTCTAAGCCTGTGAGGCTGTTTCTGTTTTGTAAAGGAGTTCATTTGTATCCATTTTCAGATTCCACCTGTAAGTGATATCATATATTTGTGTTTCCCTGTCTCACTTACTTCACTTTGTATGATCATCTCTACCTCCTTCCCCATGGCTGGAAATGCCATGATTTCATGTTTATTCATGGCTGAGTAATACTCCATTGTGTTCCCAGACCCTATCTTCTTTATGCATGCAGCTGTCCTCCTATGCTTAGTTTGCTTCCATGTCTTGGCTATCGTGCAGAGTGCTGCCATGATCGTTGGCGTTCACGTGTCTTTTAAAATTTTGGTTCCCTCGAGATCTTCCCCCGAGGGTGAGACTGCTGGGTCACATGGTAGTTCTATGTTTCATTTCTTAAGGAACCTCCATACCGTTCTCCATAGTGGATGTATCGATTTGCATTTCCCACTGACAGTGTAGGAGGGTTCCCTTTGCTCCACAGCCTCTCCAGCATTTCTTGTTGTAGATTTTTTGATGATGACCTGTGAGAGGTGATACCTCATTGTCGTTTTGATTTGCATGTCTCTCATAATTAGTGATGCTGAGCATCTTTTCATGTGCTTAATGGCCATCAGTATGTCTTCTTTGGAGAGACGTCCGTTTAGATCTTGTGCTTATTTTTGATTGGTGTTTCAGTTCTTTTGATATTGATCTGCAGGAGCTGTTTGTATGTTTTGGAGATTAATTCCTTGTGGGCGTGTTCGTTTGCAAATATTTGTTCCCGTTCTGAGGGTTGTCTTTTTGTTTTGTTTCGGGTTTCCTTTGCTGTGCAAACGCTGTAAGTTGCATTAGGTCCCATTTGTTTATTTTTGTTTCCTTGTTCATTACTCTAAGACATGGATCGGAAAAGAACTCGCTGAGATTCATGTGAGAGCGTGTTCTCCCTATATTTTCCTCATGTGTTTTAGAGTATCCGTCCTGAGGTGTAGATCTTTCATCTGGTTGGAGTTTATTTTTGTGTATGGTGTTAGAGAGTATTCTACTTTCATCCTCGTTTTAATTTTTTAATATATTTATTCTATTTAGTTTTATGTTTTGCTGCATTGTGTCTTCATGGCTGCATGCGGGCTTTCTGTAGTTGTGGCGAGTGGGGGCTACTCTTCGTTGTGCTGCTTGGGTTTCTCATTGCGATGGCTTCTCTTGTCGCAGAGCACAGGCTCTAGAGCGTGGGCTCAGTAGTTGTGGCGCACGGGCTTAGTTGCTCTGGGGCATGTGGGATCATGCCAGACCAGGGCTCTATCCCGCGTCCCCTGCCTCGGCGAGTGGACTCTCAACCACTGCCCCACCAGGGAAGCCCTGCCCTGTTTTTAATTCTTTTTCGAAGACCTACCCCCAGATGTTTCTTGAGGGCAGGTGTTTTTTTCTTTCCAACCCCGTAGGCCTTGAGAATATTCAGAGCCCATCAGCACAGGTTTTAAAGTTGTTGTTATGGAAAACGGCCACGAGGCGGCAGCATTTCTCCACGCCCCACTCTTCTTTTTCTTTTCTATTTTTCTTATAATTTAATTTATATTTTACATTGTAGTAATGTTGATGTCCAGTGTTGCATTTATCTTAGATGTACAGGAACTTGATTCGGTTATATGCAGTCTTATATGTATTATACTTTGGGTCCTTTTCCCATGTAAGTTCTAAGACTGTGTTCAGTAGAGTTCCCTGTGCTCTTCAGTAGGTTCTTGTTGGTTATGTCTTTGATATATTCTAGTGTGTATCTCTTAATGTCAGCCTCCTAGTTTATCACTTTTCTGTCACTTTCCTTGTTGATAATCATAAGTTTGTTTTCTAAGTCTGTGAGTCTGTTTCTGTTTTGTAAATTAGTTCATGCGTCTGAACTTACAGATTCCACCTGTAAGTGATATCTAATGGTATTTGTCTTTCTCTCTCTGAGTCACTTCACTGAGTATGATCTGTGTCCATCATTGCTGCAGCAGATGGCATCAGTTCGTTCCTTTTTATGGGTGCGTAGTATTCCGTTGTATATGTGTGCTACCTATTCTTCATTTTCCTGTGGATGAACATTACGTTTGATTCTATGTCTTGGCTATTGTCAGCAGCGCTGCCCTGAAAAACAGGGGTGCCCGTGTCATTTCAAATTAGGATTGTCTTTGGAGCTAAGCCCGGGAGTGGGATTGCTGGGTCACATGGTAACACTATGTTTACTTTTTTAAGGAACCTCCATACTCTTGTCCATAGTGGCTGCACCCGTTTACATCCCCACCAACAGCAGAGGATGATTCCGTTTTCCGCAAGGCCTCTCCAGCATTTATTCTTTGGAGATCTTTTTTTTTGAGCTTGGCCATTCTGACGGTTGTGAGGTGATACCCCATTGTAGTTTTGATTTGCATTTCTTTAATAATGAAAGATGTTGAGTACCTTTCCATGTGCTTTTTTTTTTGATATACAGACTGAGTAAAATTCACCTCTCGAAATTACCTTCTTGAAAATCGGCCCAGTTTTGAATTATTTTCTGATGATTTGCCCCAGGGCATTTCTTGAGGTCAGGTGTCATTTACAGCCCCACAGGCCTTGTGAAGATTAAGTGCCATCAGCACCAATTTTAAAGTTGTTGTTACGGGAAATGGCCACAAGGCGGCAGCATGTCTTCAAGCCCAACTCTGGTTACTTGGCAACCAGAGCCTGAGGGAAAGTCCTGTTCCTGGGTTGTCAGAGTGGAATGTGCCCTAAGAAACACCCAAGGCTTGTGTCTCAGGACTTCTTCCCCCTTCCCCTTTACCGCCCACCCGCCATGCCCTGACAGATCCCAACTCCTGCAACACCGCTCTGCTGAGGTGCTGTCATCCTTAGGTGGGGCGACCGTGAGGAGGGAGGCTGGAGGTGGGAACCCCACCACCAGGAGACGGAGCGCCCAAGGGAAGTTTCAAAGCTCTTCCAGCCCAGAGGCTCCACCATCCTTTGGGTGCACTAGGCTTGGTTTCTGTGTAGGAGGGCCAGCAGGGAGCTGGAGACGGTGGGCCCGTGCAGAGGGGAAGGGGCACTCCAGGTCCAAGGCGGGGGTGCTTATTGGCTGGCACATCCTCCTCAGTTTCCTCCTTCCCACGGCAGTCCAGCTTTGGGACCCCAACCTGCTCCGGCTCCAGGGATGTGACAGCAGCCTGGGTCACAGAGGCCTGAGGAGATGGATGGGGAATTTCTTTTCTTTTCTTTTTTTAATTTTTAATTTTCATTGGAGTGTAGGTGGTCTCCCATGTTGCTGGGTTGTTTGGGGGTTTTGTTTTCCTAGCTGGACAACAACGTGATTCACTTATACGTAGATGTGTACATACTGTTTTTCCAGTTCTCTTCCCAAGTAGGTTATTGGAGCGTTGAGTAGGATTCCTTGTGCTACACCCTGGGTCCTCATAGATTATTTTATAAATAGTAGGGTGCATGTGTTAATCTCAACCTGCTAATTTCTCCCTGCCCCCCCCCCCCACGCTTCCCTTTTCCTAACCCTAAGTTTCCTTTCTAAGCCTGTGAGGCTGTTTCTGTTTTGTAAAGGAGTTCATTTGTATCCATTTTCAGATTCCACCTGTAAGTGATATCATATATTTGTGTTTCCCTGTCTCACTTACTTCACTTTGTATGATCATCTCTACCTCCTTCCCCATGGCTGGAAATGCCATGATTTCATGTTTATTCATGGCTGAGTAATACTCCATTGTGTTCCCAGACCCTATCTTCTTTATGCATGCAGCTGTCCTCCTATGCTTAGTTTGCTTCCATGTCTTGGCTATCGTGCAGAGTGCTGCCATGATCGTTGGCGTTCACGTGTCTTTTAAAATTTTGGTTCCCTCGAGATCTTCCCCCGAGGGTGAGACTGCTGGGTCACATGGTAGTTCTATGTTTCATTTCTTAAGGAACCTCCATACCGTTCTCCATAGTGGATGTATCGATTTGCATTTCCCACTGACAGTGTAGGAGGGTTCCCTTTGCTCCACAGCCTCTCCAGCATTTCTTGTTGTAGATTTTTTGATGATGACCTGTGAGAGGTGATACCTCATTGTCGTTTTGATTTGCATGTCTCTCATAATTAGTGATGCTGAGCATCTTTTCATGTGCTTAATGGCCATCAGTATGTCTTCTTTGGAGAGACGTCCGTTTAGATCTTGTGCTTATTTTTGATTGGTGTTTCAGTTCTTTTGATATTGATCTGCAGGAGCTGTTTGTATGTTTTGGAGATTAATTCCTTGTGGGCGTGTTCGTTTGCAAATATTTGTTCCCGTTCTGAGGGTTGTCTTTTTGTTTTGTTTCGGGTTTCCTTTGCTGTGCAAACGCTGTAAGTTGCATTAGGTCCCATTTGTTTATTTTTGTTTCCTTGTTCATTACTCTAAGACATGGATCGGAAAAGAACTCGCTGAGATTCATGTGAGAGCGTGTTCTCCCTATATTTTCCTCATGTGTTTTAGAGTATCCGTCCTGAGGTGTAGATCTTTCATCTGGTTGGAGTTTATTTTTGTGTATGGTGTTAGAGAGTATTCTACTTTCATCCTCGTTTTAATTTTTTAATATATTTATTCTATTTAGTTTTATGTTTTGCTGCATTGTGTCTTCATGGCTGCATGCGGGCTTTCTGTAGTTGTGGCGAGTGGGGGCTACTCTTCGTTGTGCTGCTTGGGTTTCTCATTGCGATGGCTTCTCTTGTCGCAGAGCACAGGCTCTAGAGCGTGGGCTCAGTAGTTGTGGCGCACGGGCTTAGTTGCTCTGGGGCATGTGGGATCATGCCAGACCAGGGCTCTATCCCGCGTCCCCTGCCTCGGCGAGTGGACTCTCAACCACTGCCCCACCAGGGAAGCCCTGCCCTGTTTTTAATTCTTTTTCGAAGACCTACCCCCAGATGTTTCTTGAGGGCAGGTGTTTTTTTCTTTCCAACCCCGTAGGCCTTGAGAATATTCAGAGCCCATCAGCACAGGTTTTAAAGTTGTTGTTATGGAAAACGGCCACGAGGCGGCAGCATTTCTCCACGCCCCACTCTTCTTTTTCTTTTCTATTTTTCTTATAATTTAATTTATATTTTACATTGTAGTAATGTTGATGTCCAGTGTTGCATTTATCTTAGATGTACAGGAACTTGATTCGGTTATATGCAGTCTTATATGTATTATACTTTGGGTCCTTTTCCCATGTAAGTTCTAAGACTGTGTTCAGTAGAGTTCCCTGTGCTCTTCAGTAGGTTCTTGTTGGTTATGTCTTTGATATATTCTAGTGTGTATCTCTTAATGTCAGCCTCCTAGTTTATCACTTTTCTGTCACTTTCCTTGTTGATAATCATAAGTTTGTTTTCTAAGTCTGTGAGTCTGTTTCTGTTTTGTAAATTAGTTCATGCGTCTGAACTTACAGATTCCACCTGTAAGTGATATCTAATGGTATTTGTCTTTCTCTCTCTGAGTCACTTCACTGAGTATGATCTGTGTCCATCATTGCTGCAGCAGATGGCATCAGTTCGTTCCTTTTTATGGGTGCGTAGTATTCCGTTGTATATGTGTGCTACCTATTCTTCATTTTCCTGTGGATGAACATTACGTTTGATTCTATGTCTTGGCTATTGTCAGCAGCGCTGCCCTGAAAAACAGGGGTGCCCGTGTCATTTCAAATTAGGATTGTCTTTGGAGCTAAGCCCGGGAGTGGGATTGCTGGGTCACATGGTAACACTATGTTTACTTTTTTAAGGAACCTCCATACTCTTGTCCATAGTGGCTGCACCCGTTTACATCCCCACCAACAGCAGAGGATGATTCCGTTTTCCGCAAGGCCTCTCCAGCATTTATTCTTTGGAGATCTTTTTTTTTGAGCTTGGCCATTCTGACGGTTGTGAGGTGATACCCCATTGTAGTTTTGATTTGCATTTCTTTAATAATGAAAGATGTTGAGTACCTTTCCATGTGCTTTTTTTTTTGATATACAGACTGAGTAAAATTCACCTCTCGAAATTACCTTCTTGAAAATCGGCCCAGTTTTGAATTATTTTCTGATGATTTGCCCCAGGGCATTTCTTGAGGTCAGGTGTCATTTACAGCCCCACAGGCCTTGTGAAGATTAAGTGCCATCAGCACCAATTTTAAAGTTGTTGTTACGGGAAATGGCCACAAGGCGGCAGCATGTCTTCAAGCCCAACTCTGGTTACTTGGCAACCAGAGCCTGAGGGAAAGTCCTGTTCCTGGGTTGTCAGAGTGGAATGTGCCCTAAGAAACACCCAAGGCTTGTGTCTCAGGACTTCTTCCCCCTTCCCCTTTACCGCCCACCCGCCATGCCCTGACAGATCCCAACTCCTGCAACACCGCTCTGCTGAGGTGCTGTCATCCTTAGGTGGGGCGACCGTGAGGAGGGAGGCTGGAGGTGGGAACCCCACCACCAGGAGACGGAGCGCCCAAGGGAAGTTTCAAAGCTCTTCCAGCCCAGAGGCTCCACCATCCTTTGGGTGCACTAGGCTTGGTTTCTGTGTAGGAGGGCCAGCAGGGAGCTGGAGACGGTGGGCCCGTGCAGAGGGGAAGGGGCACTCCAGGTCCAAGGCGGGGGTGCTTATTGGCTGGCACATCCTCCTCAGTTTCCTCCTTCCCACGGCAGTCCAGCTTTGGGACCCCAACCTGCTCCGGCTCCAGGGATGTGACAGCAGCCTGGGTCACAGAGGCCTGAGGAGATGGATGGGGAATTTCTTTTCTTTTCTTTTTTTAATTTTTAATTTTCATTGGAGTGTAGGTGGTCTCCCATGTTGCTGGGTTGTTTGGGGGTTTTGTTTTCCTAGCTGGACAACAACGTGATTCACTTATACGTAGATGTGTACATACTGTTTTTCCAGTTCTCTTCCCAAGTAGGTTATTGGAGCGTTGAGTAGGATTCCTTGTGCTACACCCTGGGTCCTCATAGATTATTTTATAAATAGTAGGGTGCATGTGTTAATCTCAACCTGCTAATTTCTCCCTGCCCCCCCCCCCCACGCTTCCCTTTTCCTAACCCTAAGTTTCCTTTCTAAGCCTGTGAGGCTGTTTCTGTTTTGTAAAGGAGTTCATTTGTATCCATTTTCAGATTCCACCTGTAAGTGATATCATATATTTGTGTTTCCCTGTCTCACTTACTTCACTTTGTATGATCATCTCTACCTCCTTCCCCATGGCTGGAAATGCCATGATTTCATGTTTATTCATGGCTGAGTAATACTCCATTGTGTTCCCAGACCCTATCTTCTTTATGCATGCAGCTGTCCTCCTATGCTTAGTTTGCTTCCATGTCTTGGCTATCGTGCAGAGTGCTGCCATGATCGTTGGCGTTCACGTGTCTTTTAAAATTTTGGTTCCCTCGAGATCTTCCCCCGAGGGTGAGACTGCTGGGTCACATGGTAGTTCTATGTTTCATTTCTTAAGGAACCTCCATACCGTTCTCCATAGTGGATGTATCGATTTGCATTTCCCACTGACAGTGTAGGAGGGTTCCCTTTGCTCCACAGCCTCTCCAGCATTTCTTGTTGTAGATTTTTTGATGATGACCTGTGAGAGGTGATACCTCATTGTCGTTTTGATTTGCATGTCTCTCATAATTAGTGATGCTGAGCATCTTTTCATGTGCTTAATGGCCATCAGTATGTCTTCTTTGGAGAGACGTCCGTTTAGATCTTGTGCTTATTTTTGATTGGTGTTTCAGTTCTTTTGATATTGATCTGCAGGAGCTGTTTGTATGTTTTGGAGATTAATTCCTTGTGGGCGTGTTCGTTTGCAAATATTTGTTCCCGTTCTGAGGGTTGTCTTTTTGTTTTGTTTCGGGTTTCCTTTGCTGTGCAAACGCTGTAAGTTGCATTAGGTCCCATTTGTTTATTTTTGTTTCCTTGTTCATTACTCTAAGACATGGATCGGAAAAGAACTCGCTGAGATTCATGTGAGAGCGTGTTCTCCCTATATTTTCCTCATGTGTTTTAGAGTATCCGTCCTGAGGTGTAGATCTTTCATCTGGTTGGAGTTTATTTTTGTGTATGGTGTTAGAGAGTATTCTACTTTCATCCTCGTTTTAATTTTTTAATATATTTATTCTATTTAGTTTTATGTTTTGCTGCATTGTGTCTTCATGGCTGCATGCGGGCTTTCTGTAGTTGTGGCGAGTGGGGGCTACTCTTCGTTGTGCTGCTTGGGTTTCTCATTGCGATGGCTTCTCTTGTCGCAGAGCACAGGCTCTAGAGCGTGGGCTCAGTAGTTGTGGCGCACGGGCTTAGTTGCTCTGTGGCATGTGGGATCATGCCAGACCAGGGCTCTATCCCGCGTCCCCTGCCTCGGCGAGTGGACTCTCAACCACTGCCCCACCAGGGAAGCCCTGCCCTGTTTTTAATTCTTTTTCGAAGACCTACCCCCAGATGTTTCTTGAGGGCAGGTGTTTTTTTCTTTCCAACCCCGTAGGCCTTGAGAATATTCAGAGCCCATCAGCACAGGTTTTAAAGTTGTTGTTATGGAAAACGGCCACGAGGCGGCAGCATTTCTCCACGCCCCACTCTTCTTTTTCTTTTCTATTTTTCTTATAATTTAATTTATATTTTACATTGTAGTAATGTTGATGTCCAGTGTTGCATTTATCTTAGATGTACAGGAACTTGATTCGGTTATATGCAGTCTTATATGTATTATACTTTGGGTCCTTTTCCCATGTAAGTTCTAAGACTGTGTTCAGTAGAGTTCCCTGTGCTCTTCAGTAGGTTCTTGTTGGTTATGTCTTTGATATATTCTAGTGTGTATCTCTTAATGTCAGCCTCCTAGTTTATCACTTTTCTGTCACTTTCCTTGTTGATAATCATAAGTTTGTTTTCTAAGTCTGTGAGTCTGTTTCTGTTTTGTAAATTAGTTCATGCGTCTGAACTTACAGATTCCACCTGTAAGTGATATCTAATGGTATTTGTCTTTCTCTCTCTGAGTCACTTCACTGAGTATGATCTGTGTCCATCATTGCTGCAGCAGATGGCATCAGTTCGTTCCTTTTTATGGGTGCGTAGTATTCCGTTGTATATGTGTGCTACCTATTCTTCATTTTCCTGTGGATGAACATTACGTTTGATTCTATGTCTTGGCTATTGTCAGCAGCGCTGCCCTGAAAAACAGGGGTGCCCGTGTCATTTCAAATTAGGATTGTCTTTGGAGCTAAGCCCGGGAGTGGGATTGCTGGGTCACATGGTAACACTATGTTTACTTTTTTAAGGAACCTCCATACTCTTGTCCATAGTGGCTGCACCCGTTTACATCCCCACCAACAGCAGAGGATGATTCCGTTTTCCGCAAGGCCTCTCCAGCATTTATTCTTTGGAGATCTTTTTTTTTGAGCTTGGCCATTCTGACGGTTGTGAGGTGATACCCCATTGTAGTTTTGATTTGCATTTCTTTAATAATGAAAGATGTTGAGTACCTTTCCATGTGCTTTTTTTTTTGATATACAGACTGAGTAAAATTCACCTCTCGAAATTACCTTCTTGAAAATCGGCCCAGTTTTGAATTATTTTCTGATGATTTGCCCCAGGGCATTTCTTGAGGTCAGGTGTCATTTACAGCCCCACAGGCCTTGTGAAGATTAAGTGCCATCAGCACCAATTTTAAAGTTGTTGTTACGGGAAATGGCCACAAGGCGGCAGCATGTCTTCAAGCCCAACTCTGGTTACTTGGCAACCAGAGCCTGAGGGAAAGTCCTGTTCCTGGGTTGTCAGAGTGGAATGTGCCCTAAGAAACACCCAAGGCTTGTGTCTCAGGACTTCTTCCCCCTTCCCCTTTACCGCCCACCCGCCATGCCCTGACAGATCCCAACTCCTGCAACACCGCTCTGCTGAGGTGCTGTCATCCTTAGGTGGGGCGACCGTGAGGAGGGAGGCTGGAGGTGGGAACCCCACCACCAGGAGACGGAGCGCCCAAGGGAAGTTTCAAAGCTCTTCCAGCCCAGAGGCTCCACCATCCTTTGGGTGCACTAGGCTTGGTTTCTGTGTAGGAGGGCCAGCAGGGAGCTGGAGACGGTGGGCCCGTGCAGAGGGGAAGGGGCACTCCAGGTCCAAGGCGGGGGTGCTTATTGGCTGGCACATCCTCCTCAGTTTCCTCCTTCCCACGGCAGTCCAGCTTTGGGACCCCAACCTGCTCCGGCTCCAGGGATGTGACAGCAGCCTGGGTCACAGAGGCCTGAGGAGATGGATGGGGAATTTCTTTTCTTTTCTTTTTTTAATTTTTAATTTTCATTGGAGTGTAGGTGGTCTCCCATGTTGCTGGGTTGTTTGGGGGTTTTGTTTTCCTAGCTGGACAACAACGTGATTCACTTATACGTAGATGTGTACATACTGTTTTTCCAGTTCTCTTCCCAAGTAGGTTATTGGAGCGTTGAGTAGGATTCCTTGTGCTACACCCTGGGTCCTCATAGATTATTTTATAAATAGTAGGGTGCATGTGTTAATCTCAACCTGCTAATTTCTCCCTGCCCCCCCCCCCCACGCTTCCCTTTTCCTAACCCTAAGTTTCCTTTCTAAGCCTGTGAGGCTGTTTCTGTTTTGTAAAGGAGTTCATTTGTATCCATTTTCAGATTCCACCTGTAAGTGATATCATATATTTGTGTTTCCCTGTCTCACTTACTTCACTTTGTATGATCATCTCTACCTCCTTCCCCATGGCTGGAAATGCCATGATTTCATGTTTATTCATGGCTGAGTAATACTCCATTGTGTTCCCAGACCCTATCTTCTTTATGCATGCAGCTGTCCTCCTATGCTTAGTTTGCTTCCATGTCTTGGCTATCGTGCAGAGTGCTGCCATGATCGTTGGCGTTCACGTGTCTTTTAAAATTTTGGTTCCCTCGAGATCTTCCCCCGAGGGTGAGACTGCTGGGTCACATGGTAGTTCTATGTTTCATTTCTTAAGGAACCTCCATACCGTTCTCCATAGTGGATGTATCGATTTGCATTTCCCACTGACAGTGTAGGAGGGTTCCCTTTGCTCCACAGCCTCTCCAGCATTTCTTGTTGTAGATTTTTTGATGATGACCTGTGAGAGGTGATACCTCATTGTCGTTTTGATTTGCATGTCTCTCATAATTAGTGATGCTGAGCATCTTTTCATGTGCTTAATGGCCATCAGTATGTCTTCTTTGGAGAGACGTCCGTTTAGATCTTGTGCTTATTTTTGATTGGTGTTTCAGTTCTTTTGATATTGATCTGCAGGAGCTGTTTGTATGTTTTGGAGATTAATTCCTTGTGGGCGTGTTCGTTTGCAAATATTTGTTCCCGTTCTGAGGGTTGTCTTTTTGTTTTGTTTCGGGTTTCCTTTGCTGTGCAAACGCTGTAAGTTGCATTAGGTCCCATTTGTTTATTTTTGTTTCCTTGTTCATTACTCTAAGACATGGATCGGAAAAGAACTCGCTGAGATTCATGTGAGAGCGTGTTCTCCCTATATTTTCCTCATGTGTTTTAGAGTATCCGTCCTGAGGTGTAGATCTTTCATCTGGTTGGAGTTTATTTTTGTGTATGGTGTTAGAGAGTATTCTACTTTCATCCTCGTTTTAATTTTTTAATATATTTATTCTATTTAGTTTTATGTTTTGCTGCATTGTGTCTTCATGGCTGCATGCGGGCTTTCTGTAGTTGTGGCGAGTGGGGGCTACTCTTCGTTGTGCTGCTTGGGTTTCTCATTGCGATGGCTTCTCTTGTCGCAGAGCACAGGCTCTAGAGCGTGGGCTCAGTAGTTGTGGCGCACGGGCTTAGTTGCTCTGTGGCATGTGGGATCATGCCAGACCAGGGCTCTATCCCGCGTCCCCTGCCTCGGCGAGTGGACTCTCAACCACTGCCCCACCAGGGAAGCCCTGCCCTGTTTTTAATTCTTTTTCGAAGACCTACCCCCAGATGTTTCTTGAGGGCAGGTGTTTTTTTCTTTCCAACCCCGTAGGCCTTGAGAATATTCAGAGCCCATCAGCACAGGTTTTAAAGTTGTTGTTATGGAAAACGGCCACGAGGCGGCAGCATTTCTCCACGCCCCACTCTTCTTTTTCTTTTCTATTTTTCTTATAATTTAATTTATATTTTACATTGTAGTAATGTTGATGTCCAGTGTTGCATTTATCTTAGATGTACAGGAACTTGATTCGGTTATATGCAGTCTTATATGTATTATACTTTGGGTCCTTTTCCCATGTAAGTTCTAAGTCTGTGTTCAGTAGAGTTCCCTGTGCTCTTCAGTAGGTTCTTGTTGGTTATGTCTTTGATATATTCTAGTGTGTATCTCTTAATGTCAGCCTCCTAGTTTATCACTTTTCTGTCACTTTCCTTGTTGATAATCATAAGTTTGTTTTCTAAGTCTGTGAGTCTGTTTCTGTTTTGTAAATTAGTTCATGCGTCTGAACTTACAGATTCCACCTGTAAGTGATATCTAATGGTATTTGTCTTTCTCTCTCTGAGTCACTTCACTGAGTATGATCTGTGTCCATCATTGCTGCAGCAGATGGCATCAGTTCGTTCCTTTTTATGGCTGCGTAGTATTCCGTTGTATATGTGTGCTACCTATTCTTCATTTTCCTGTGGATGAACATTACGTTTGATTCTATGTCTTGGCTATTGTCAGCAGCGCTGCCCTGAAAAACAGGGGTGCCCGTGTCATTTCAAATTAGGATTGTCTTTGGAGCTAAGCCCGGGAGTGGGATTGCTGGGTCACATGGTAACACTATGTTTACTTTTTTAAGGAACCTCCATACTCTTGTCCATAGTGGCTGCACCCGTTTACATCCCCACCAACAGCAGAGGATGATTCCGTTTTCCGCAAGGCCTCTCCAGCATTTATTCTTTGGAGATCTTTTTTTTTGAGCTTGGCCATTCTGACGGTTGTGAGGTGATACCCCATTGTAGTTTTGATTTGCATTTCTTTAATAATGAAAGATGTTGAGTACCTTTCCATGTGCTTTTTTTTTTGATATACAGACTGAGTAAAATTCACCTCTCGAAATTACCTTCTTGAAAATCGGCCCAGTTTTGAATTATTTTCTGATGATTTGCCCCAGGGCATTTCTTGAGGTCAGGTGTCATTTACAGCCCCACAGGCCTTGTGAAGATTAAGTGCCATCAGCACCAATTTTAAAGTTGTTGTTACGGGAAATGGCCACAAGGCGGCAGCATGTCTTCAAGCCCAACTCTGGTTACTTGGCAACCAGAGCCTGAGGGAAAGTCCTGTTCCTGGGTTGTCAGAGTGGAATGTGCCCTAAGAAACACCCAAGGCTTGTGTCTCAGGACTTCTTCCCCCTTCCCCTTTACCGCCCACCCGCCATGCCCTGACAGATCCCAACTCCTGCAACACCGCTCTGCTGAGGTGCTGTCATCCTTAGGTGGGGCGACCGTGAGGAGGGAGGCTGGAGGTGGGAACCCCACCACCAGGAGACGGAGCGCCCAAGGGAAGTTTCAAAGCTCTTCCAGCCCAGAGGCTCCACCATCCTTTGGGTGCACTAGGCTTGGTTTCTGTGTAGGAGGGCCAGCAGGGAGCTGGAGACGGTGGGCCCGTGCAGAGGGGAAGGGGCACTCCAGGTCCAAGGCGGGGGTGCTTATTGGCTGGCACATCCTCCTCAGTTTCCTCCTTCCCACGGCAGTCCAGCTTTGGGACCCCAACCTGCTCCGGCTCCAGGGATGTGACAGCAGCCTGGGTCACAGAGGCCTGAGGAGATGGATGGGGAATTTCTTTTCTTTTCTTTTTTTAATTTTTAATTTTCATTGGAGTGTAGGTGGTCTCCCATGTTGCTGGGTTGTTTGGGGGTTTTGTTTTCCTAGCTGGACAACAACGTGATTCACTTATACGTAGATGTGTACATACTGTTTTTCCAGTTCTCTTCCCAAGTAGGTTATTGGAGCGTTGAGTAGGATTCCTTGTGCTACACCCTGGGTCCTCATAGATTATTTTATAAATAGTAGGGTGCATGTGTTAATCTCAACCTGCTAATTTCTCCCTGCCCCCCCCCCCACGCTTCCCTTTTCCTAACCCTAAGTTTCCTTTCTAAGCCTGTGAGGCTGTTTCTGTTTTGTAAAGGAGTTCATTTGTATCCATTTTCAGATTCCACCTGTAAGTGATATCATATATTTGTGTTTCCCTGTCTCACTTACTTCACTTTGTATGATCATCTCTACCTCCTTCCCCATGGCTGGAAATGCCATGATTTCATGTTTATTCATGGCTGAGTAATACTCCATTGTGTTCCCAGACCCTATCTTCTTTATGCATGCAGCTGTCCTCCTATGCTTAGTTTGCTTCCATGTCTTGGCTATCGTGCAGAGTGCTGCCATGATCGTTGGCGTTCACGTGTCTTTTAAAATTTTGGTTCCCTCGAGATCTTCCCCCGAGGGTGAGACTGCTGGGTCACATGGTAGTTCTATGTTTCATTTCTTAAGGAACCTCCATACCGTTCTCCATAGTGGATGTATCGATTTGCATTTCCCACTGACAGTGTAGGAGGGTTCCCTTTGCTCCACAGCCTCTCCAGCATTTCTTGTTGTAGATTTTTTGATGATGACCTGTGAGAGGTGATACCTCATTGTCGTTTTGATTTGCATGTCTCTCATAATTAGTGATGCTGAGCATCTTTTCATGTGCTTAATGGCCATCAGTATGTCTTCTTTGGAGAGACGTCCGTTTAGATCTTGTGCTTATTTTTGATTGGTGTTTCAGTTCTTTTGATATTGATCTGCAGGAGCTGTTTGTATGTTTTGGAGATTAATTCCTTGTGGGCGTGTTCGTTTGCAAATATTTGTTCCCGTTCTGAGGGTTGTCTTTTTGTTTTGTTTCGGGTTTCCTTTGCTGTGCAAACGCTGTAAGTTGCATTAGGTCCCATTTGTTTATTTTTGTTTCCTTGTTCATTACTCTAAGACATGGATCGGAAAAGAACTCGCTGAGATTCATGTGAGAGCGTGTTCTCCCTATATTTTCCTCATGTGTTTTAGAGTATCCGTCCTGAGGTGTAGATCTTTCATCTGGTTGGAGTTTATTTTTGTGTATGGTGTTAGAGAGTATTCTACTTTCATCCTCGTTTTAATTTTTTAATATATTTATTCTATTTAGTTTTATGTTTTGCTGCATTGTGTCTTCATGGCTGCATGCGGGCTTTCTGTAGTTGTGGCGAGTGGGGGCTACTCTTCGTTGTGCTGCTTGGGTTTCTCATTGCGATGGCTTCTCTTGTCGCAGAGCACAGGCTCTAGAGCGTGGGCTCAGTAGTTGTGGCGCACGGGCTTAGTTGCTCTGTGGCATGTGGGATCATGCCAGACCAGGGCTCTATCCCGCGTCCCCTGCCTCGGCGAGTGGACTCTCAACCACTGCCCCACCAGGGAAGCCCTGCCCTGTTTTTAATTCTTTTTCGAAGACCTACCCCCAGATGTTTCTTGAGGGCAGGTGTTTTTTTCTTTCCAACCCCGTAGGCCTTGAGAATATTCAGAGCCCATCAGCACAGGTTTTAAAGTTGTTGTTATGGAAAACGGCCACGAGGCGGCAGCATTTCTCCACGCCCCACTCTTCTTTTTCTTTTCTATTTTTCTTATAATTTAATTTATATTTTACATTGTAGTAATGTTGATGTCCAGTGTTGCATTTATCTTAGATGTACAGGAACTTGATTCGGTTATATGCAGTCTTATATGTATTATACTTTGGGTCCTTTTCCCATGTAAGTTCTAAGACTGTGTTCAGTAGAGTTCCCTGTGCTCTTCAGTAGGTTCTTGTTGGTTATGTCTTTGATATATTCTAGTGTGTATCTCTTAATGTCAGCCTCCTAGTTTATCACTTTTCTGTCACTTTCCTTGTTGATAATCGTAAGTTTGTTTTCTAAGTCTGTGAGTCTGTTTCTGTTTTGTAAATTAGTTCATGCGTCTGAACTTACAGATTCCACCTGTAAGTGATATCTAATGGTATTTGTCTTTCTCTCTCTGAGTCACTTCACTGAGTATGATCTGTGTCCATCATTGCTGCAGCAGATGGCATCAGTTCGTTCCTTTTTATGGGTGCGTAGTATTCCGTTGTATATGTGTGCTACCTATTCTTCATTTTCCTGTGGATGAACATTACGTTTGATTCTATGTCTTGGCTATTGTCAGCAGCGCTGCCCTGAAAAACAGGGGTGCCCGTGTCATTTCAAATTAGGATTGTCTTTGGAGCTAAGCCCGGGAGTGGGATTGCTGGGTCACATGGTAACACTATGTTTACTTTTTTAAGGAACCTCCATACTCTTGTCCATAGTGGCTGCACCCGTTTACATCCCCACCAACAGCAGAGGATGATTCCGTTTTCCGCAAGGCCTCTCCAGCATTTATTCTTTGGAGATCTTTTTTTTTGAGCTTGGCCATTCTGACGGTTGTGAGGTGATACCCCATTGTAGTTTTGATTTGCATTTCTTTAATAATGAAAGATGTTGAGTACCTTTCCATGTGCTTTTTTTTTTGATATACAGACTGAGTAAAATTCACCTCTCGAAATTACCTTCTTGAAAATCGGCCCAGTTTTGAATTATTTTCTGATGATTTGCCCCAGGGCATTTCTTGAGGTCAGGTGTCATTTACAGCCCCACAGGCCTTGTGAAGATTAAGTGCCATCAGCACCAATTTTAAAGTTGTTGTTACGGGAAATGGCCACAAGGCGGCAGCATGTCTTCAAGCCCAACTCTGGTTACTTGGCAACCAGAGCCTGAGGGAAAGTCCTGTTCCTGGGTTGTCAGAGTGGAATGTGCCCTAAGAAACACCCAAGGCTTGTGTCTCAGGACTTCTTCCCCCTTCCCCTTTACCGCCCACCCGCCATGCCCTGACAGATCCCAACTCCTGCAACACCGCTCTGCTGAGGTGCTGTCATCCTTAGGTGGGGCGACCGTGAGGAGGGAGGCTGGAGGTGGGAACCCCACCACCAGGAGACGGAGCGCCCAAGGGAAGTTTCAAAGCTCTTCCAGCCCAGAGGCTCCACCATCCTTTGGGTGCACTAGGCTTGGTTTCTGTGTAGGAGGGCCAGCAGGGAGCTGGAGACGGTGGGCCCGTGCAGAGGGGAAGGGGCACTCCAGGTCCAAGGCGGGGGTGCTTATTGGCTGGCACATCCTCCTCAGTTTCCTCCTTCCCACGGCAGTCCAGCTTTGGGACCCCAACCTGCTCCGGCTCCAGGGATGTGACAGCAGCCTGGGTCACAGAGGCCTGAGGAGATGGATGGGGAATTTCTTTTCTTTTCTTTTTTTAATTTTTAATTTTCATTGGAGTGTAGGTGGTCTCCCATGTTGCTGGGTTGTTTGGGGGTTTTGTTTTCCTAGCTGGACAACAACGTGATTCACTTATACGTAGATGTGTACATACTGTTTTTCCAGTTCTCTTCCCAAGTAGGTTATTGGAGCGTTGAGTAGGATTCCTTGTGCTACACCCTGGGTCCTCATAGATTATTTTATAAATAGTAGGGTGCATGTGTTAATCTCAACCTGCTAATTTCTCCCTGCCCCCCCCCCCCACGCTTCCCTTTTCCTAACCCTAAGTTTCCTTTCTAAGCCTGTGAGGCTGTTTCTGTTTTGTAAAGGAGTTCATTTGTATCCATTTTCAGATTCCACCTGTAAGTGATATCATATATTTGTGTTTCCCTGTCTCACTTACTTCACTTTGTATGATCATCTCTACCTCCTTCCCCATGGCTGGAAATGCCATGATTTCATGTTTATTCATGGCTGAGTAATACTCCATTGTGTTCCCAGACCCTATCTTCTTTATGCATGCAGCTGTCCTCCTATGCTTAGTTTGCTTCCATGTCTTGGCTATCGTGCAGAGTGCTGCCATGATCGTTGGCGTTCACGTGTCTTTTAAAATTTTGGTTCCCTCGAGATCTTCCCCCGAGGGTGAGACTGCTGGGTCACATGGTAGTTCTATGTTTCATTTCTTAAGGAACCTCCATACCGTTCTCCATAGTGGATGTATCGATTTGCATTTCCCACTGACAGTGTAGGAGGGTTCCCTTTGCTCCACAGCCTCTCCAGCATTTCTTGTTGTAGATTTTTTGATGATGACCTGTGAGAGGTGATACCTCATTGTCGTTTTGATTTGCATGTCTCTCATAATTAGTGATGCTGAGCATCTTTTCATGTGCTTAATGGCCATCAGTATGTCTTCTTTGGAGAGACGTCCGTTTAGATCTTGTGCTTATTTTTGATTGGTGTTTCAGTTCTTTTGATATTGATCTGCAGGAGCTGTTTGTATGTTTTGGAGATTAATTCCTTGTGGGCGTGTTCGTTTGCAAATATTTGTTCCCGTTCTGAGGGTTGTCTTTTTGTTTTGTTTCGGGTTTCCTTTGCTGTGCAAACGCTGTAAGTTGCATTAGGTCCCATTTGTTTATTTTTGTTTCCTTGTTCATTACTCTAAGACATGGATCGGAAAAGAACTCGCTGAGATTCATGTGAGAGCGTGTTCTCCCTATATTTTCCTCATGTGTTTTAGAGTATCCGTCCTGAGGTGTAGATCTTTCATCTGGTTGGAGTTTATTTTTGTGTATGGTGTTAGAGAGTATTCTACTTTCATCCTCGTTTTAATTTTTTAATATATTTATTCTATTTAGTTTTATGTTTTGCTGCATTGTGTCTTCATGGCTGCATGCGGGCTTTCTGTAGTTGTGGCGAGTGGGGGCTACTCTTCGTTGTGCTGCTTGGGTTTCTCATTGCGATGGCTTCTCTTGTCGCAGAGCACAGGCTCTAGAGCGTGGGCTCAGTAGTTGTGGCGCACGGGCTTAGTTGCTCTGTGGCATGTGGGATCATGCCAGACCAGGGCTCTATCCCGCGTCCCCTGCCTCGGCGAGTGGACTCTCAACCACTGCCCCACCAGGGAAGCCCTGCCCTGTTTTTAATTCTTTTTCGAAGACCTACCCCCAGATGTTTCTTGAGGGCAGGTGTTTTTTTCTTTCCAACCCCGTAGGCCTTGAGAATATTCAGAGCCCATCAGCACAGGTTTTAAAGTTGTTGTTATGGAAAACGGCCACGAGGCGGCAGCATTTCTCCACGCCCCACTCTTCTTTTTCTTTTCTATTTTTCTTATAATTTAATTTATATTTTACATTGTAGTAATGTTGATGTCCAGTGTTGCATTTATCTTAGATGTACAGGAACTTGATTCGGTTATATGCAGTCTTATATGTATTATACTTTGGGTCCTTTTCCCATGTAAGTTCTAAGTCTGTGTTCAGTAGAGTTCCCTGTGCTCTTCAGTAGGTTCTTGTTGGTTATGTCTTTGATATATTCTAGTGTGTATCTCTTAATGTCAGCCTCCTAGTTTATCACTTTTCTGTCACTTTCCTTGTTGATAATCATAAGTTTGTTTTCTAAGTCTGTGAGTCTGTTTCTGTTTTGTAAATTAGTTCATGCGTCTGAACTTACAGATTCCACCTGTAAGTGATATCTAATGGTATTTGTCTTTCTCTCTCTGAGTCACTTCACTGAGTATGATCTGTGTCCATCATTGCTGCAGCAGATGGCATCAGTTCGTTCCTTTTTATGGCTGCGTAGTATTCCGTTGTATATGTGTGCTACCTATTCTTCATTTTCCTGTGGATGAACATTACGTTTGATTCTATGTCTTGGCTATTGTCAGCAGCGCTGCCCTGAAAAACAGGGGTGCCCGTGTCATTTCAAATTAGGATTGTCTTTGGAGCTAAGCCCGGGAGTGGGATTGCTGGGTCACATGGTAACACTATGTTTACTTTTTTAAGGAACCTCCATACTCTTGTCCATAGTGGCTGCACCCGTTTACATCCCCACCAACAGCAGAGGATGATTCCGTTTTCCGCAAGGCCTCTCCAGCATTTATTCTTTGGAGATCTTTTTTTTTGAGCTTGGCCATTCTGACGGTTGTGAGGTGATACCCCATTGTAGTTTTGATTTGCATTTCTTTAATAATGAAAGATGTTGAGTACCTTTCCATGTGCTTTTTTTTTTGATATACAGACTGAGTAAAATTCACCTCTCGAAATTACCTTCTTGAAAATCGGCCCAGTTTTGAATTATTTTCTGATGATTTGCCCCAGGGCATTTCTTGAGGTCAGGTGTCATTTACAGCCCCACAGGCCTTGTGAAGATTAAGTGCCATCAGCACCAATTTTAAAGTTGTTGTTACGGGAAATGGCCACAAGGCGGCAGCATGTCTTCAAGCCCAACTCTGGTTACTTGGCAACCAGAGCCTGAGGGAAAGTCCTGTTCCTGGGTTGTCAGAGTGGAATGTGCCCTAAGAAACACCCAAGGCTTGTGTCTCAGGACTTCTTCCCCCTTCCCCTTTACCGCCCACCCGCCATGCCCTGACAGATCCCAACTCCTGCAACACCGCTCTGCTGAGGTGCTGTCATCCTTAGGTGGGGCGACCGTGAGGAGGGAGGCTGGAGGTGGGAACCCCACCACCAGGAGACGGAGCGCCCAAGGGAAGTTTCAAAGCTCTTCCAGCCCAGAGGCTCCACCATCCTTTGGGTGCACTAGGCTTGGTTTCTGTGTAGGAGGGCCAGCAGGGAGCTGGAGACGGTGGGCCCGTGCAGAGGGGAAGGGGCACTCCAGGTCCAAGGCGGGGGTGCTTATTGGCTGGCACATCCTCCTCAGTTTCCTCCTTCCCACGGCAGTCCAGCTTTGGGACCCCAACCTGCTCCGGCTCCAGGGATGTGACAGCAGCCTGGGTCACAGAGGCCTGAGGAGATGGATGGGGAATTTCTTTTTTTAATTTTTTTAATTTTTTTTAATTTTTTTAATTTTTTTTTTTAATTTTTAATTTTTTTAATTTTTAATTTTTTTTTAATTTTTTTTTAATTTTTAATTTTTTTAATTTTTAATTTTTTTTTAATTTTTTAATTTTTTTAATTTTTAATTTTTAATTTTTCAATTTTTTTTTTAATTTTTTAATTTTTTTTTTTTAATTTTTTAATTTTTTTAATTTTTTTAATTTTTTTAATTTTTAATTTTTTTTTTTTTAATTTTTAATTTTTTAATTTTTAATTTTTAATTTTTTTAATTTTTAATTTTCATTGGAGTGTAGGTGGTCTCCCATGTTGCTGGGTTGTTTGGGGGTTTTGTTTTCCTAGCTGGACAACAACGTGATTCACTTATACGTAGATGTGTACATACTGTTTTTCCAGTTCTCTTCCCAAGTAGGTTATTGGAGCGTTGAGTAGGATTCCTTGTGCTACACCCTGGGTCCTCATAGATTATTTTATAAATAGTAGGGTGCATGTGTTAATCTCAACCTGCTAATTTCTCCCTGCCCCCCCCCCCCCACGCTTCCCTTTTCCTAACCCTAAGTTTCCTTTCTAAGCCTGTGAGGCTGTTTCTGTTTTGTAAAGGAGTTCATTTGTATCCATTTTCAGATTCCACCTGTAAGTGATATCATATATTTGTGTTTCCCTGTCTCACTTACTTCACTTTGTATGATCATCTCTACCTCCTTCCCCATGGCTGGAAATGCCATGATTTCATGTTTATTCATGGCTGAGTAATACTCCATTGTGTTCCCAGACCCTATCTTCTTTATGCATGCAGCTGTCCTCCTATGCTTAGTTTGCTTCCATGTCTTGGCTATCGTGCAGAGTGCTGCCATGATCGTTGGCGTTCACGTGTCTTTTAAAATTTTGGTTCCCTCGAGATCTTCCCCCGAGGGTGAGACTGCTGGGTCACATGGTAGTTCTATGTTTCATTTCTTAAGGAACCTCCATACCGTTCTCCATAGTGGATGTATCGATTTGCATTTCCCACTGACAGTGTAGGAGGGTTCCCTTTGCTCCACAGCCTCTCCAGCATTTCTTGTTGTAGATTTTTTGATGATGACCTGTGAGAGGTGATACCTCATTGTCGTTTTGATTTGCATGTCTCTCATAATTAGTGATGCTGAGCATCTTTTCATGTGCTTAATGGCCATCAGTATGTCATCTTTGGAGAGACGTCCGTTTAGATCTTGTGCTTATTTTTGATTGGTGTTTCAGTTCTTTTGATATTGATCTGCAGGAGCTGTTTGTATGTTTTGGAGATTAATTCCTTGTGGGCGTGTTCGTTTGCAAATATTTGTTCCCGTTCTGAGGGTTGTCTTTTTGTTTTGTTTCGGGTTTCCTTTGCTGTGCAAACGCTGTAAGTTGCATTAGGTCCCATTTGTTTATTTTTGTTTCCTTGTTCATTACTCTAAGACATGGATCGGAAAAGAACTCGCTGAGATTCATGTGAGAGCGTGTTCTCCCTATATTTTCCTCATGTGTTTTAGAGTATCCGTCCTGAGGTGTAGATCTTTCATCTGGTTGGAGTTTATTTTTGTGTATGGTGTTAGAGAGTATTCTACTTTCATCCTCGTTTTAATTTTTTAATATATTTATTCTATTTAGTTTTATGTTTTGCTGCATTGTGTCTTCATGGCTGCATGCGGGCTTTCTGTAGTTGTGGCGAGTGGGGGCTACTCTTCGTTGTGCTGCTTGGGTTTCTCATTGCGATGGCTTCTCTTGTCGCAGAGCACAGGCTCTAGAGCGTGGGCTCAGTAGTTGTGGCGCACGGGCTTAGTTGCTCTGTGGCATGTGGGATCATGCCAGACCAGGGCTCTATCCCGCGTCCCCTGCCTCGGCGAGTGGACTCTCAACCACTGCCCCACCAGGGAAGCCCTGCCCTGTTTTTAATTCTTTTTCGAAGACCTACCCCCAGATGTTTCTTGAGGGCAGGTGTTTTTTTCTTTCCAACCCCGTAGGCCTTGAGAATATTCAGAGCCCATCAGCACAGGTTTTAAAGTTGTTGTTATGGAAAACGGCCACGAGGCGGCAGCATTTCTCCACGCCCCACTCTTCTTTTTCTTTTCTATTTTTCTTATAATTTAATTTATATTTTACATTGTAGTAATGTTGATGTCCAGTGTTGCATTTATCTTAGATGTACAGGAACTTGATTCGGTTATATGCAGTCTTATATGTATTATACTTTGGGTCCTTTTCCCATGTAAGTTCTAAGACTGTGTTCAGTAGAGTTCCCTGTGCTCTTCAGTAGGTTCTTGTTGGTTATGTCTTTGATATATTCTAGTGTGTATCTCTTAATGTCAGCCTCCTAGTTTATCACTTTTCTGTCACTTTCCTTGTTGATAATCATAAGTTTGTTTTCTAAGTCTGTGAGTCTGTTTCTGTTTTGTAAATTAGTTCATGCGTCTGAACTTACAGATTCCACCTGTAAGTGATATCTAATGGTATTTGTCTTTCTCTCTCTGAGTCACTTCACTGAGTATGATCTGTGTCCATCATTGCTGCAGCAGATGGCATCAGTTCGTTCCTTTTTATGGGTGCGTAGTATTCCGTTGTATATGTGTGCTACCTATTCTTCATTTTCCTGTGGATGAACATTACGTTTGATTCTATGTCTTGGCTATTGTCAGCAGCGCTGCCCTGAAAAACAGGGGTGCCCGTGTCATTTCAAATTAGGATTGTCTTTGGAGCTAAGCCCGGGAGTGGGATTGCTGGGTCACATGGTAACACTATGTTTACTTTTTTAAGGAACCTCCATACTCTTGTCCATAGTGGCTGCACCCGTTTACATCCCCACCAACAGCAGAGGATGATTCCGTTTTCCGCAAGGCCTCTCCAGCATTTATTCTTTGGAGATCTTTTTTTTTGAGCTTGGCCATTCTGACGGTTGTGAGGTGATACCCCATTGTAGTTTTGATTTGCATTTCTTTAATAATGAAAGATGTTGAGTACCTTTCCATGTGCTTTTTTTTTTGATATACAGACTGAGTAAAATTCACCTCTCGAAATTACCTTCTTGAAAATCGGCCCAGTTTTGAATTATTTTCTGATGATTTGCCCCAGGGCATTTCTTGAGGTCAGGTGTCATTTACAGCCCCACAGGCCTTGTGAAGATTAAGTGCCATCAGCACCAATTTTAAAGTTGTTGTTACGGGAAATGGCCACAAGGCGGCAGCATGTCTTCAAGCCCAACTCTGGTTACTTGGCAACCAGAGCCTGAGGGAAAGTCCTGTTCCTGGGTTGTCAGAGTGGAATGTGCCCTAAGAAACACCCAAGGCTTGTGTCTCAGGACTTCTTCCCCCTTCCCCTTTACCGCCCACCCGCCATGCCCTGACAGATCCCAACTCCTGCAACACCGCTCTGCTGAGGTGCTGTCATCCTTAGGTGGGGCGACCGTGAGGAGGGAGGCTGGAGGTGGGAACCCCACCACCAGGAGACGGAGCGCCCAAGGGAAGTTTCAAAGCTCTTCCAGCCCAGAGGCTCCACCATCCTTTGGGTGCACTAGGCTTGGTTTCTGTGTAGGAGGGCCAGCAGGGAGCTGGAGACGGTGGGCCCGTGCAGAGGGGAAGGGGCACTCCAGGTCCAAGGCGGGGGTGCTTATTGGCTGGCACATCCTCCTCAGTTTCCTCCTTCCCACGGCAGTCCAGCTTTGGGACCCCAACCTGCTCCGGCTCCAGGGATGTGACAGCAGCCTGGGTCACAGAGGCCTGAGGAGATGGATGGGGAATTTCTTTTCTTTTCTTTTTTTAATTTTTAATTTTCATTGGAGTGTAGGTGGTCTCCCATGTTGCTGGGTTGTTTGGGGGTTTTGTTTTCCTAGCTGGACAACAACGTGATTCACTTATACGTAGATGTGTACATACTGTTTTTCCAGTTCTCTTCCCAAGTAGGTTATTGGAGCGTTGAGTAGGATTCCTTGTGCTACACCCTGGGTCCTCATAGATTATTTTATAAATAGTAGGGTGCATGTGTTAATCTCAACCTGCTAATTTCTCCCTGCCCCCCCCCCCCACGCTTCCCTTTTCCTAACCCTAAGTTTCCTTTCTAAGCCTGTGAGGCTGTTTCTGTTTTGTAAAGGAGTTCATTTGTATCCATTTTCAGATTCCACCTGTAAGTGATATCATATATTTGTGTTTCCCTGTCTCACTTACTTCACTTTGTATGATCATCTCTACCTCCTTCCCCATGGCTGGAAATGCCATGATTTCATGTTTATTCATGGCTGAGTAATACTCCATTGTGTTCCCAGACCCTATCTTCTTTATGCATGCAGCTGTCCTCCTATGCTTAGTTTGCTTCCATGTCTTGGCTATCGTGCAGAGTGCTGCCATGATCGTTGGCGTTCACGTGTCTTTTAAAATTTTGGTTCCCTCGAGATCTTCCCCCGAGGGTGAGACTGCTGGGTCACATGGTAGTTCTATGTTTCATTTCTTAAGGAACCTCCATACCGTTCTCCATAGTGGATGTATCGATTTGCATTTCCCACTGACAGTGTAGGAGGGTTCCCTTTGCTCCACAGCCTCTCCAGCATTTCTTGTTGTAGATTTTTTGATGATGACCTGTGAGAGGTGATACCTCATTGTCGTTTTGATTTGCATGTCTCTCATAATTAGTGATGCTGAGCATCTTTTCATGTGCTTAATGGCCATCAGTATGTCTTCTTTGGAGAGACGTCCGTTTAGATCTTGTGCTTATTTTTGATTGGTGTTTCAGTTCTTTTGATATTGATCTGCAGGAGCTGTTTGTATGTTTTGGAGATTAATTCCTTGTGGGCGTGTTCGTTTGCAAATATTTGTTCCCGTTCTGAGGGTTGTCTTTTTGTTTTGTTTCGGGTTTCCTTTGCTGTGCAAACGCTGTAAGTTGCATTAGGTCCCATTTGTTTATTTTTGTTTCCTTGTTCATTACTCTAAGACATGGATCGGAAAAGAACTCGCTGAGATTCATGTGAGAGCGTGTTCTCCCTATATTTTCCTCATGTGTTTTAGAGTATCCGTCCTGAGGTGTAGATCTTTCATCTGGTTGGAGTTTATTTTTGTGTATGGTGTTAGAGAGTATTCTACTTTCATCCTCGTTTTAATTTTTTAATATATTTATTCTATTTAGTTTTATGTTTTGCTGCATTGTGTCTTCATGGCTGCATGCGGGCTTTCTGTAGTTGTGGCGAGTGGGGGCTACTCTTCGTTGTGCTGCTTGGGTTTCTCATTGCGATGGCTTCTCTTGTCGCAGAGCACAGGCTCTAGAGCGTGGGCTCAGTAGTTGTGGCGCACGGGCTTAGTTGCTCTGTGGCATGTGGGATCATGCCAGACCAGGGCTCTATCCCGCGTCCCCTGCCTCGGCGAGTGGACTCTCAACCACTGCCCCACCAGGGAAGCCCTGCCCTGTTTTTAATTCTTTTTCGAAGACCTACCCCCAGATGTTTCTTGAGGGCAGGTGTTTTTTTCTTTCCAACCCCGTAGGCCTTGAGAATATTCAGAGCCCATCAGCACAGGTTTTAAAGTTGTTGTTATGGAAAACGGCCACGAGGCGGCAGCATTTCTCCACGCCCCACTCTTCTTTTTCTTTTCTATTTTTCTTATAATTTAATTTATATTTTACATTGTAGTAATGTTGATGTCCAGTGTTGCATTTATCTTAGATGTACAGGAACTTGATTCGGTTATATGCAGTCTTATATGTATTATACTTTGGGTCCTTTTCCCATGTAAGTTCTAAGACTGTGTTCAGTAGAGTTCCCTGTGCTCTTCAGTAGGTTCTTGTTGGTTATGTCTTTGATATATTCTAGTGTGTATCTCTTAATGTCAGCCTCCTAGTTTATCACTTTTCTGTCACTTTCCTTGTTGATAATCATAAGTTTGTTTTCTAAGTCTGTGAGTCTGTTTCTGTTTTGTAAATTAGTTCATGCGTCTGAACTTACAGATTCCACCTGTAAGTGATATCTAATGGTATTTGTCTTTCTCTCTCTGAGTCACTTCACTGAGTATGATCTGTGTCCATCATTGCTGCAGCAGATGGCATCAGTTCGTTCCTTTTTATGGGTGCGTAGTATTCCGTTGTATATGTGTGCTACCTATTCTTCATTTTCCTGTGGATGAACATTACGTTTGATTCTATGTCTTGGCTATTGTCAGCAGCGCTGCCCTGAAAAACAGGGGTGCCCGTGTCATTTCAAATTAGGATTGTCTTTGGAGCTAAGCCCGGGAGTGGGATTGCTGGGTCACATGGTAACACTATGTTTACTTTTTTAAGGAACCTCCATACTCTTGTCCATAGTGGCTGCACCCGTTTACATCCCCACCAACAGCAGAGGATGATTCCGTTTTCCGCAAGGCCTCTCCAGCATTTATTCTTTGGAGATCTTTTTTTTTGAGCTTGGCCATTCTGACGGTTGTGAGGTGATACCCCATTGTAGTTTTGATTTGCATTTCTTTAATAATGAAAGATGTTGAGTACCTTTCCATGTGCTTTTTTTTTTGATATACAGACTGAGTAAAATTCACCTCTCGAAATTACCTTCTTGAAAATCGGCCCAGTTTTGAATTATTTTCTGATGATTTGCCCCAGGGCATTTCTTGAGGTCAGGTGTCATTTACAGCCCCACAGGCCTTGTGAAGATTAAGTGCCATCAGCACCAATTTTAAAGTTGTTGTTACGGGAAATGGCCACAAGGCGGCAGCATGTCTTCAAGCCCAACTCTGGTTACTTGGCAACCAGAGCCTGAGGGAAAGTCCTGTTCCTGGGTTGTCAGAGTGGAATGTGCCCTAAGAAACACCCAAGGCTTGTGTCTCAGGACTTCTTCCCCCTTCCCCTTTACCGCCCACCCGCCATGCCCTGACAGATCCCAACTCCTGCAACACCGCTCTGCTGAGGTGCTGTCATCCTTAGGTGGGGCGACCGTGAGGAGGGAGGCTGGAGGTGGGAACCCCACCACCAGGAGACGGAGCGCCCAAGGGAAGTTTCAAAGCTCTTCCAGCCCAGAGGCTCCACCATCCTTTGGGTGCACTAGGCTTGGTTTCTGTGTAGGAGGGCCAGCAGGGAGCTGGAGACGGTGGGCCCGTGCAGAGGGGAAGGGGCACTCCAGGTCCAAGGCGGGGGTGCTTATTGGCTGGCACATCCTCCTCAGTTTCCTCCTTCCCACGGCAGTCCAGCTTTGGGACCCCAACCTGCTCCGGCTCCAGGGATGTGACAGCAGCCTGGGTCACAGAGGCCTGAGGAGATGGATGGGGAATTTCTTTTCTTTTCTTTTTTTAATTTTTAATTTTCATTGGAGTGTAGGTGGTCTCCCATGTTGCTGGGTTGTTTGGGGGTTTTGTTTTCCTAGCTGGACAACAACGTGATTCACTTATACGTAGATGTGTACATACTGTTTTTCCAGTTCTCTTCCCAAGTAGGTTATTGGAGCGTTGAGTAGGATTCCTTGTGCTACACCCTGGGTCCTCATAGATTATTTTATAAATAGTAGGGTGCATGTGTTAATCTCAACCTGCTAATTTCTCCCTGCCCCCCCCCCCCACGCTTCCCTTTTCCTAACCCTAAGTTTCCTTTCTAAGCCTGTGAGGCTGTTTCTGTTTTGTAAAGGAGTTCATTTGTATCCATTTTCAGATTCCACCTGTAAGTGATATCATATATTTGTGTTTCCCTGTCTCACTTACTTCACTTTGTATGATCATCTCTACCTCCTTCCCCATGGCTGGAAATGCCATGATTTCATGTTTATTCATGGCTGAGTAATACTCCATTGTGTTCCCAGACCCTATCTTCTTTATGCATGCAGCTGTCCTCCTATGCTTAGTTTGCTTCCATGTCTTGGCTATCGTGCAGAGTGCTGCCATGATCGTTGGCGTTCACGTGTCTTTTAAAATTTTGGTTCCCTCGAGATCTTCCCCCGAGGGTGAGACTGCTGGGTCACATGGTAGTTCTATGTTTCATTTCTTAAGGAACCTCCATACCGTTCTCCATAGTGGATGTATCGATTTGCATTTCCCACTGACAGTGTAGGAGGGTTCCCTTTGCTCCACAGCCTCTCCAGCATTTCTTGTTGTAGATTTTTTGATGATGACCTGTGAGAGGTGATACCTCATTGTCGTTTTGATTTGCATGTCTCTCATAATTAGTGATGCTGAGCATCTTTTCATGTGCTTAATGGCCATCAGTATGTCTTCTTTGGAGAGACGTCCGTTTAGATCTTGTGCTTATTTTTGATTGGTGTTTCAGTTCTTTTGATATTGATCTGCAGGAGCTGTTTGTATGTTTTGGAGATTAATTCCTTGTGGGCGTGTTCGTTTGCAAATATTTGTTCCCGTTCTGAGGGTTGTCTTTTTGTTTTGTTTCGGGTTTCCTTTGCTGTGCAAACGCTGTAAGTTGCATTAGGTCCCATTTGTTTATTTTTGTTTCCTTGTTCATTACTCTAAGACATGGATCGGAAAAGAACTCGCTGAGATTCATGTGAGAGCGTGTTCTCCCTATATTTTCCTCATGTGTTTTAGAGTATCCGTCCTGAGGTGTAGATCTTTCATCTGGTTGGAGTTTATTTTTGTGTATGGTGTTAGAGAGTATTCTACTTTCATCCTCGTTTTAATTTTTTAATATATTTATTCTATTTAGTTTTATGTTTTGCTGCATTGTGTCTTCATGGCTGCATGCGGGCTTTCTGTAGTTGTGGCGAGTGGGGGCTACTCTTCGTTGTGCTGCTTGGGTTTCTCATTGCGATGGCTTCTCTTGTCGCAGAGCACAGGCTCTAGAGCGTGGGCTCAGTAGTTGTGGCGCACGGGCTTAGTTGCTCTGTGGCATGTGGGATCATGCCAGACCAGGGCTCTATCCCGCGTCCCCTGCCTCGGCGAGTGGACTCTCAACCACTGCCCCACCAGGGAAGCCCTGCCCTGTTTTTAATTCTTTTTCGAAGACCTACCCCCAGATGTTTCTTGAGGGCAGGTGTTTTTTTCTTTCCAACCCCGTAGGCCTTGAGAATATTCAGAGCCCATCAGCACAGGTTTTAAAGTTGTTGTTATGGAAAACGGCCACGAGGCGGCAGCATTTCTCCACGCCCCACTCTTCTTTTTCTTTTCTATTTTTCTTATAATTTAATTTATATTTTACATTGTAGTAATGTTGATGTCCAGTGTTGCATTTATCTTAGATGTACAGGAACTTGATTCGGTTATATGCAGTCTTATATGTATTATACTTTGGGTCCTTTTCCCATGTAAGTTCTAAGTCTGTGTTCAGTAGAGTTCCCTGTGCTCTTCAGTAGGTTCTTGTTGGTTATGTCTTTGATATATTCTAGTGTGTATCTCTTAATGTCAGCCTCCTAGTTTATCACTTTTCTGTCACTTTCCTTGTTGATAATCATAAGTTTGTTTTCTAAGTCTGTGAGTCTGTTTCTGTTTTGTAAATTAGTTCATGCGTCTGAACTTACAGATTCCACCTGTAAGTGATATCTAATGGTATTTGTCTTTCTCTCTCTGAGTCACTTCACTGAGTATGATCTGTGTCCATCATTGCTGCAGCAGATGGCATCAGTTCGTTCCTTTTTATGGCTGCGTAGTATTCCGTTGTATATGTGTGCTACCTATTCTTCATTTTCCTGTGGATGAACATTACGTTTGATTCTATGTCTTGGCTATTGTCAGCAGCGCTGCCCTGAAAAACAGGGGTGCCCGTGTCATTTCAAATTAGGATTGTCTTTGGAGCTAAGCCCGGGAGTGGGATTGCTGGGTCACATGGTAACACTATGTTTACTTTTTTAAGGAACCTCCATACTCTTGTCCATAGTGGCTGCACCCGTTTACATCCCCACCAACAGCAGAGGATGATTCCGTTTTCCGCAAGGCCTCTCCAGCATTTATTCTTTGGAGATCTTTTTTTTTGAGCTTGGCCATTCTGACGGTTGTGAGGTGATACCCCATTGTAGTTTTGATTTGCATTTCTTTAATAATGAAAGATGTTGAGTACCTTTCCATGTGCTTTTTTTTTTGATATACAGACTGAGTAAAATTCACCTCTCGAAATTACCTTCTTGAAAATCGGCCCAGTTTTGAATTATTTTCTGATGATTTGCCCCAGGGCATTTCTTGAGGTCAGGTGTCATTTACAGCCCCACAGGCCTTGTGAAGATTAAGTGCCATCAGCACCAATTTTAAAGTTGTTGTTACGGGAAATGGCCACAAGGCGGCAGCATGTCTTCAAGCCCAACTCTGGTTACTTGGCAACCAGAGCCTGAGGGAAAGTCCTGTTCCTGGGTTGTCAGAGTGGAATGTGCCCTAAGAAACACCCAAGGCTTGTGTCTCAGGACTTCTTCCCCCTTCCCCTTTACCGCCCACCCGCCATGCCCTGACAGATCCCAACTCCTGCAACACCGCTCTGCTGAGGTGCTGTCATCCTTAGGTGGGGCGACCGTGAGGAGGGAGGCTGGAGGTGGGAACCCCACCACCAGGAGACGGAGCGCCCAAGGGAAGTTTCAAAGCTCTTCCAGCCCAGAGGCTCCACCATCCTTTGGGTGCACTAGGCTTGGTTTCTGTGTAGGAGGGCCAGCAGGGAGCTGGAGACGGTGGGCCCGTGCAGAGGGGAAGGGGCACTCCAGGTCCAAGGCGGGGGTGCTTATTGGCTGGCACATCCTCCTCAGTTTCCTCCTTCCCACGGCAGTCCAGCTTTGGGACCCCAACCTGCTCCGGCTCCAGGGATGTGACAGCAGCCTGGGTCACAGAGGCCTGAGGAGATGGATGGGGAATTTCTTTTCTTTTCTTTTTTTAATTTTTAATTTTCATTGGAGTGTAGGTGGTCTCCCATGTTGCTGGGTTGTTTGGGGGTTTTGTTTTCCTAGCTGGACAACAACGTGATTCACTTATACGTAGATGTGTACATACTGTTTTTCCAGTTCTCTTCCCAAGTAGGTTATTGGAGCGTTGAGTAGGATTCCTTGTGCTACACCCTGGGTCCTCATAGATTATTTTATAAATAGTAGGGTGCATGTGTTAATCTCAACCTGCTAATTTCTCCCTGCCCCCCCCCCCACGCTTCCCTTTTCCTAACCCTAAGTTTCCTTTCTAAGCCTGTGAGGCTGTTTCTGTTTTGTAAAGGAGTTCATTTGTATCCATTTTCAGATTCCACCCTGTAAGTGATATCATATATTTGTGTTTCCCTGTCTCACTTACTTCACTTTGTATGATCATCTCTACCTCCTTCCCCATGGCTGGAAATGCCATGATTTCATGTTTATTCATGGCTGAGTAATACTCCATTGTGTTCCCAGACCCTATCTTCTTTATGCATGCAGCTGTCCTCCTATGCTTAGTTTGCTTCCATGTCTTGGCTATCGTGCAGAGTGCTGCCATGATCGTTGGCGTTCACGTGTCTTTTAAAATTTTGGTTCCCTCGAGATCTTCCCCCGAGGGTGAGACTGCTGGGTCACATGGTAGTTCTATGTTTCATTTCTTAAGGAACCTCCATACCGTTCTCCATAGTGGATGTATCGATTTGCATTTCCCACTGACAGTGTAGGAGGGTTCCCTTTGCTCCACAGCCTCTCCAGCATTTCTTGTTGTAGATTTTTTGATGATGACCTGTGAGAGGTGATACCTCATTGTCGTTTTGATTTGCATGTCTCTCATAATTAGTGATGCTGAGCATCTTTTCATGTGCTTAATGGCCATCAGTATGTCTTCTTTGGAGAGACGTCCGTTTAGATCTTGTGCTTATTTTTGATTGGTGTTTCAGTTCTTTTGATATTGATCTGCAGGAGCTGTTTGTATGTTTTGGAGATTAATTCCTTGTGGGCGTGTTCGTTTGCAAATATTTGTTCCCGTTCTGAGGGTTGTCTTTTTGTTTTGTTTCGGGTTTCCTTTGCTGTGCAAACGCTGTAAGTTGCATTAGGTCCCATTTGTTTATTTTTGTTTCCTTGTTCATTACTCTAAGACATGGATCGGAAAAGAACTCGCTGAGATTCATGTGAGAGCGTGTTCTCCCTATATTTTCCTCATGTGTTTTAGAGTATCCGTCCTGAGGTGTAGATCTTTCATCTGGTTGGAGTTTATTTTTGTGTATGGTGTTAGAGAGTATTCTACTTTCATCCTCGTTTTAATTTTTTAATATATTTATTCTATTTAGTTTTATGTTTTGCTGCATTGTGTCTTCATGGCTGCATGCGGGCTTTCTGTAGTTGTGGCGAGTGGGGGCTACTCTTCGTTGTGCTGCTTGGGTTTCTCATTGCGATGGCTTCTCTTGTCGCAGAGCACAGGCTCTAGAGCGTGGGCTCAGTAGTTGTGGCGCACGGGCTTAGTTGCTCTGTGGCATGTGGGATCATGCCAGACCAGGGCTCTATCCCGCGTCCCCTGCCTCGGCGAGTGGACTCTCAACCACTGCCCCACCAGGGAAGCCCTGCCCTGTTTTTAATTCTTTTTCGAAGACCTACCCCCAGATGTTTCTTGAGGGCAGGTGTTTTTTTCTTTCCAACCCCGTAGGCCTTGAGAATATTCAGAGCCCATCAGCACAGGTTTTAAAGTTGTTGTTATGGAAAACGGCCACGAGGCGGCAGCATTTCTCCACGCCCCACTCTTCTTTTTCTTTTCTATTTTTCTTATAATTTAATTTATATTTTACATTGTAGTAATGTTGATGTCCAGTGTTGCATTTATCTTAGATGTACAGGAACTTGATTCGGTTATATGCAGTCTTATATGTATTATACTTTGGGTCCTTTTCCCATGTAAGTTCTAAGACTGTGTTCAGTAGAGTTCCCTGTGCTCTTCAGTAGGTTCTTGTTGGTTATGTCTTTGATATATTCTAGTGTGTATCTCTTAATGTCAGCCTCCTAGTTTATCACTTTTCTGTCACTTTCCTTGTTGATAATCATAAGTTTGTTTTCTAAGTCTGTGAGTCTGTTTCTGTTTTGTAAATTAGTTCATGCGTCTGAACTTACAGATTCCACCTGTAAGTGATATCTAATGGTATTTGTCTTTCTCTCTCTGAGTCACTTCACTGAGTATGATCTGTGTCCATCATTGCTGCAGCAGATGGCATCAGTTCGTTCCTTTTTATGGGTGCGTAGTATTCCGTTGTATATGTGTGCTACCTATTCTTCATTTTCCTGTGGATGAACATTACGTTTGATTCTATGTCTTGGCTATTGTCAGCAGCGCTGCCCTGAAAAACAGGGGTGCCCGTGTCATTTCAAATTAGGATTGTCTTTGGAGCTAAGCCCGGGAGTGGGATTGCTGGGTCACATGGTAACACTATGTTTACTTTTTTAAGGAACCTCCATACTCTTGTCCATAGTGGCTGCACCCGTTTACATCCCCACCAACAGCAGAGGATGATTCCGTTTTCCGCAAGGCCTCTCCAGCATTTATTCTTTGGAGATCTTTTTTTTTGAGCTTGGCCATTCTGACGGTTGTGAGGTGATACCCCATTGTAGTTTTGATTTGCATTTCTTTAATAATGAAAGATGTTGAGTACCTTTCCATGTGCTTTTTTTTTTGATATACAGACTGAGTAAAATTCACCTCTCGAAATTACCTTCTTGAAAATCGGCCCAGTTTTGAATTATTTTCTGATGATTTGCCCCAGGGCATTTCTTGAGGTCAGGTGTCATTTACAGCCCCACAGGCCTTGTGAAGATTAAGTGCCATCAGCACCAATTTTAAAGTTGTTGTTACGGGAAATGGCCACAAGGCGGCAGCATGTCTTCAAGCCCAACTCTGGTTACTTGGCAACCAGAGCCTGAGGGAAAGTCCTGTTCCTGGGTTGTCAGAGTGGAATGTGCCCTAAGAAACACCCAAGGCTTGTGTCTCAGGACTTCTTCCCCCTTCCCCTTTACCGCCCACCCGCCATGCCCTGACAGATCCCAACTCCTGCAACACCGCTCTGCTGAGGTGCTGTCATCCTTAGGTGGGGCGACCGTGAGGAGGGAGGCTGGAGGTGGGAACCCCACCACCAGGAGACGGAGCGCCCAAGGGAAGTTTCAAAGCTCTTCCAGCCCAGAGGCTCCACCATCCTTTGGGTGCACTAGGCTTGGTTTCTGTGTAGGAGGGCCAGCAGGGAGCTGGAGACGGTGGGCCCGTGCAGAGGGGAAGGGGCACTCCAGGTCCAAGGCGGGGGTGCTTATTGGCTGGCACATCCTCCTCAGTTTCCTCCTTCCCACGGCAGTCCAGCTTTGGGACCCCAACCTGCTCCGGCTCCAGGGATGTGACAGCAGCCTGGGTCACAGAGGCCTGAGGAGATGGATGGGGAATTTCTTTTCTTTTCTTTTTTTAATTTTTAATTTTCATTGGAGTGTAGGTGGTCTCCCATGTTGCTGGGTTGTTTGGGGGTTTTGTTTTCCTAGCTGGACAACAACGTGATTCACTTATACGTAGATGTGTACATACTGTTTTTCCAGTTCTCTTCCCAAGTAGGTTATTGGAGCGTTGAGTAGGATTCCTTGTGCTACACCCTGGGTCCTCATAGATTATTTTATAAATAGTAGGGTGCATGTGTTAATCTCAACCTGCTAATTTCTCCCTGCCCCCCCCCCCCACGCTTCCCTTTTCCTAACCCTAAGTTTCCTTTCTAAGCCTGTGAGGCTGTTTCTGTTTTGTAAAGGAGTTCATTTGTATCCATTTTCAGATTCCACCTGTAAGTGATATCATATATTTGTGTTTCCCTGTCTCACTTACTTCACTTTGTATGATCATCTCTACCTCCTTCCCCATGGCTGGAAATGCCATGATTTCATGTTTATTCATGGCTGAGTAATACTCCATTGTGTTCCCAGACCCTATCTTCTTTATGCATGCAGCTGTCCTCCTATGCTTAGTTTGCTTCCATGTCTTGGCTATCGTGCAGAGTGCTGCCATGATCGTTGGCGTTCACGTGTCTTTTAAAATTTTGGTTCCCTCGAGATCTTCCCCCGAGGGTGAGACTGCTGGGTCACATGGTAGTTCTATGTTTCATTTCTTAAGGAACCTCCATACCGTTCTCCATAGTGGATGTATCGATTTGCATTTCCCACTGACAGTGTAGGAGGGTTCCCTTTGCTCCACAGCCTCTCCAGCATTTCTTGTTGTAGATTTTTTGATGATGACCTGTGAGAGGTGATACCTCATTGTCGTTTTGATTTGCATGTCTCTCATAATTAGTGATGCTGAGCATCTTTTCATGTGCTTAATGGCCATCAGTATGTCTTCTTTGGAGAGACGTCCGTTTAGATCTTGTGCTTATTTTTGATTGGTGTTTCAGTTCTTTTGATATTGATCTGCAGGAGCTGTTTGTATGTTTTGGAGATTAATTCCTTGTGGGCGTGTTCGTTTGCAAATATTTGTTCCCGTTCTGAGGGTTGTCTTTTTGTTTTGTTTCGGGTTTCCTTTGCTGTGCAAACGCTGTAAGTTGCATTAGGTCCCATTTGTTTATTTTTGTTTCCTTGTTCATTACTCTAAGACATGGATCGGAAAAGAACTCGCTGAGATTCATGTGAGAGCGTGTTCTCCCTATATTTTCCTCATGTGTTTTAGAGTATCCGTCCTGAGGTGTAGATCTTTCATCTGGTTGGAGTTTATTTTTGTGTATGGTGTTAGAGAGTATTCTACTTTCATCCTCGTTTTAATTTTTTAATATATTTATTCTATTTAGTTTTATGTTTTGCTGCATTGTGTCTTCATGGCTGCATGCGGGCTTTCTGTAGTTGTGGCGAGTGGGGGCTACTCTTCGTTGTGCTGCTTGGGTTTCTCATTGCGATGGCTTCTCTTGTCGCAGAGCACAGGCTCTAGAGCGTGGGCTCAGTAGTTGTGGCGCACGGGCTTAGTTGCTCTGTGGCATGTGGGATCATGCCAGACCAGGGCTCTATCCCGCGTCCCCTGCCTCGGCGAGTGGACTCTCAACCACTGCCCCACCAGGGAAGCCCTGCCCTGTTTTTAATTCTTTTTCGAAGACCTACCCCCAGATGTTTCTTGAGGGCAGGTGTTTTTTTCTTTCCAACCCCGTAGGCCTTGAGAATATTCAGAGCCCATCAGCACAGGTTTTAAAGTTGTTGTTATGGAAAACGGCCACGAGGCGGCAGCATTTCTCCACGCCCCACTCTTCTTTTTCTTTTCTATTTTTCTTATAATTTAATTTATATTTTACATTGTAGTAATGTTGATGTCCAGTGTTGCATTTATCTTAGATGTACAGGAACTTGATTCGGTTATATGCAGTCTTATATGTATTATACTTTGGGTCCTTTTCCCATGTAAGTTCTAAGACTGTGTTCAGTAGAGTTCCCTGTGCTCTTCAGTAGGTTCTTGTTGGTTATGTCTTTGATATATTCTAGTGTGTATCTCTTAATGTCAGCCTCCTAGTTTATCACTTTTCTGTCACTTTCCTTGTTGATAATCATAAGTTTGTTTTCTAAGTCTGTGAGTCTGTTTCTGTTTTGTAAATTAGTTCATGCGTCTGAACTTACAGATTCCACCTGTAAGTGATATCTAATGGTATTTGTCTTTCTCTCTCTGAGTCACTTCACTGAGTATGATCTGTGTCCATCATTGCTGCAGCAGATGGCATCAGTTCGTTCCTTTTTATGGGTGCGTAGTATTCCGTTGTATATGTGTGCTACCTATTCTTCATTTTCCTGTGGATGAACATTACGTTTGATTCTATGTCTTGGCTATTGTCAGCAGCGCTGCCCTGAAAAACAGGGGTGCCCGTGTCATTTCAAATTAGGATTGTCTTTGGAGCTAAGCCCGGGAGTGGGATTGCTGGGTCACATGGTAACACTATGTTTACTTTTTTAAGGAACCTCCATACTCTTGTCCATAGTGGCTGCACCCGTTTACATCCCCACCAACAGCAGAGGATGATTCCGTTTTCCGCAAGGCCTCTCCAGCATTTATTCTTTGGAGATCTTTTTTTTTGAGCTTGGCCATTCTGACGGTTGTGAGGTGATACCCCATTGTAGTTTTGATTTGCATTTCTTTAATAATGAAAGATGTTGAGTACCTTTCCATGTGCTTTTTTTTTTGATATACAGACTGAGTAAAATTCACCTCTCGAAATTACCTTCTTGAAAATCGGCCCAGTTTTGAATTATTTTCTGATGATTTGCCCCAGGGCATTTCTTGAGGTCAGGTGTCATTTACAGCCCCACAGGCCTTGTGAAGATTAAGTGCCATCAGCACCAATTTTAAAGTTGTTGTTACGGGAAATGGCCACAAGGCGGCAGCATGTCTTCAAGCCCAACTCTGGTTACTTGGCAACCAGAGCCTGAGGGAAAGTCCTGTTCCTGGGTTGTCAGAGTGGAATGTGCCCTAAGAAACACCCAAGGCTTGTGTCTCAGGACTTCTTCCCCCTTCCCCTTTACCGCCCACCCGCCATGCCCTGACAGATCCCAACTCCTGCAACACCGCTCTGCTGAGGTGCTGTCATCCTTAGGTGGGGCGACCGTGAGGAGGGAGGCTGGAGGTGGGAACCCCACCACCAGGAGACGGAGCGCCCAAGGGAAGTTTCAAAGCTCTTCCAGCCCAGAGGCTCCACCATCCTTTGGGTGCACTAGGCTTGGTTTCTGTGTAGGAGGGCCAGCAGGGAGCTGGAGACGGTGGGCCCGTGCAGAGGGGAAGGGGCACTCCAGGTCCAAGGCGGGGGTGCTTATTGGCTGGCACATCCTCCTCAGTTTCCTCCTTCCCACGGCAGTCCAGCTTTGGGACCCCAACCTGCTCCGGCTCCAGGGATGTGACAGCAGCCTGGGTCACAGAGGCCTGAGGAGATGGATGGGGAATTTCTTTTCTTTTCTTTTTTTAATTTTTAATTTTCATTGGAGTGTAGGTGGTCTCCCATGTTGCTGGGTTGTTTGGGGGTTTTGTTTTCCTAGCTGGACAACAACGTGATTCACTTATACGTAGATGTGTACATACTGTTTTTCCAGTTCTCTTCCCAAGTAGGTTATTGGAGCGTTGAGTAGGATTCCTTGTGCTACACCCTGGGTCCTCATAGATTATTTTATAAATAGTAGGGTGCATGTGTTAATCTCAACCTGCTAATTTCTCCCTGCCCCCCCCCCCCACGCTTCCCTTTTCCTAACCCTAAGTTTCCTTTCTAAGCCTGTGAGGCTGTTTCTGTTTTGTAAAGGAGTTCATTTGTATCCATTTTCAGATTCCACCTGTAAGTGATATCATATATTTGTGTTTCCCTGTCTCACTTACTTCACTTTGTATGATCATCTCTACCTCCTTCCCCATGGCTGGAAATGCCATGATTTCATGTTTATTCATGGCTGAGTAATACTCCATTGTGTTCCCAGACCCTATCTTCTTTATGCATGCAGCTGTCCTCCTATGCTTAGTTTGCTTCCATGTCTTGGCTATCGTGCAGAGTGCTGCCATGATCGTTGGCGTTCACGTGTCTTTTAAAATTTTGGTTCCCTCGAGATCTTCCCCCGAGGGTGAGACTGCTGGGTCACATGGTAGTTCTATGTTTCATTTCTTAAGGAACCTCCATACCGTTCTCCATAGTGGATGTATCGATTTGCATTTCCCACTGACAGTGTAGGAGGGTTCCCTTTGCTCCACAGCCTCTCCAGCATTTCTTGTTGTAGATTTTTTGATGATGACCTGTGAGAGGTGATACCTCATTGTCGTTTTGATTTGCATGTCTCTCATAATTAGTGATGCTGAGCATCTTTTCATGTGCTTAATGGCCATCAGTATGTCTTCTTTGGAGAGACGTCCGTTTAGATCTTGTGCTTATTTTTGATTGGTGTTTCAGTTCTTTTGATATTGATCTGCAGGAGCTGTTTGTATGTTTTGGAGATTAATTCCTTGTGGGCGTGTTCGTTTGCAAATATTTGTTCCCGTTCTGAGGGTTGTCTTTTTGTTTTGTTTCGGGTTTCCTTTGCTGTGCAAACGCTGTAAGTTGCATTAGGTCCCATTTGTTTATTTTTGTTTCCTTGTTCATTACTCTAAGACATGGATCGGAAAAGAACTCGCTGAGATTCATGTGAGAGCGTGTTCTCCCTATATTTTCCTCATGTGTTTTAGAGTATCCGTCCTGAGGTGTAGATCTTTCATCTGGTTGGAGTTTATTTTTGTGTATGGTGTTAGAGAGTATTCTACTTTCATCCTCGTTTTAATTTTTTAATATATTTATTCTATTTAGTTTTATGTTTTGCTGCATTGTGTCTTCATGGCTGCATGCGGGCTTTCTGTAGTTGTGGCGAGTGGGGGCTACTCTTCGTTGTGCTGCTTGGGTTTCTCATTGCGATGGCTTCTCTTGTCGCAGAGCACAGGCTCTAGAGCGTGGGCTCAGTAGTTGTGGCGCACGGGCTTAGTTGCTCTGTGGCATGTGGGATCATGCCAGACCAGGGCTCTATCCCGCGTCCCCTGCCTCGGCGAGTGGACTCTCAACCACTGCCCCACCAGGGAAGCCCTGCCCTGTTTTTAATTCTTTTTCGAAGACCTACCCCCAGATGTTTCTTGAGGGCAGGTGTTTTTTTCTTTCCAACCCCGTAGGCCTTGAGAATATTCAGAGCCCATCAGCACAGGTTTTAAAGTTGTTGTTATGGAAAACGGCCACGAGGCGGCAGCATTTCTCCACGCCCCACTCTTCTTTTTCTTTTCTATTTTTCTTATAATTTAATTTATATTTTACATTGTAGTAATGTTGATGTCCAGTGTTGCATTTATCTTAGATGTACAGGAACTTGATTCGGTTATATGCAGTCTTATATGTATTATACTTTGGGTCCTTTTCCCATGTAAGTTCTAAGACTGTGTTCAGTAGAGTTCCCTGTGCTCTTCAGTAGGTTCTTGTTGGTTATGTCTTTGATATATTCTAGTGTGTATCTCTTAATGTCAGCCTCCTAGTTTATCACTTTTCTGTCACTTTCCTTGTTGATAATCATAAGTTTGTTTTCTAAGTCTGTGAGTCTGTTTCTGTTTTGTAAATTAGTTCATGCGTCTGAACTTACAGATTCCACCTGTAAGTGATATCTAATGGTATTTGTCTTTCTCTCTCTGAGTCACTTCACTGAGTATGATCTGTGTCCATCATTGCTGCAGCAGATGGCATCAGTTCGTTCCTTTTTATGGGTGCGTAGTATTCCGTTGTATATGTGTGCTACCTATTCTTCATTTTCCTGTGGATGAACATTACGTTTGATTCTATGTCTTGGCTATTGTCAGCAGCGCTGCCCTGAAAAACAGGGGTGCCCGTGTCATTTCAAATTAGGATTGTCTTTGGAGCTAAGCCCGGGAGTGGGATTGCTGGGTCACATGGTAACACTATGTTTACTTTTTTAAGGAACCTCCATACTCTTGTCCATAGTGGCTGCACCCGTTTACATCCCCACCAACAGCAGAGGATGATTCCGTTTTCCGCAAGGCCTCTCCAGCATTTATTCTTTGGAGATCTTTTTTTTTGAGCTTGGCCATTCTGACGGTTGTGAGGTGATACCCCATTGTAGTTTTGATTTGCATTTCTTTAATAATGAAAGATGTTGAGTACCTTTCCATGTGCTTTTTTTTTTGATATACAGACTGAGTAAAATTCACCTCTCGAAATTACCTTCTTGAAAATCGGCCCAGTTTTGAATTATTTTCTGATGATTTGCCCCAGGGCATTTCTTGAGGTCAGGTGTCATTTACAGCCCCACAGGCCTTGTGAAGATTAAGTGCCATCAGCACCAATTTTAAAGTTGTTGTTACGGGAAATGGCCACAAGGCGGCAGCATGTCTTCAAGCCCAACTCTGGTTACTTGGCAACCAGAGCCTGAGGGAAAGTCCTGTTCCTGGGTTGTCAGAGTGGAATGTGCCCTAAGAAACACCCAAGGCTTGTGTCTCAGGACTTCTTCCCCCTTCCCCTTTACCGCCCACCCGCCATGCCCTGACAGATCCCAACTCCTGCAACACCGCTCTGCTGAGGTGCTGTCATCCTTAGGTGGGGCGACCGTGAGGAGGGAGGCTGGAGGTGGGAACCCCACCACCAGGAGACGGAGCGCCCAAGGGAAGTTTCAAAGCTCTTCCAGCCCAGAGGCTCCACCATCCTTTGGGTGCACTAGGCTTGGTTTCTGTGTAGGAGGGCCAGCAGGGAGCTGGAGACGGTGGGCCCGTGCAGAGGGGAAGGGGCACTCCAGGTCCAAGGCGGGGGTGCTTATTGGCTGGCACATCCTCCTCAGTTTCCTCCTTCCCACGGCAGTCCAGCTTTGGGACCCCAACCTGCTCCGGCTCCAGGGATGTGACAGCAGCCTGGGTCACAGAGGCCTGAGGAGATGGATGGGGAATTTCTTTTCTTTTCTTTTTTTAATTTTTAATTTTCATTGGAGTGTAGGTGGTCTCCCATGTTGCTGGGTTGTTTGGGGGTTTTGTTTTCCTAGCTGGACAACAACGTGATTCACTTATACGTAGATGTGTACATACTGTTTTTCCAGTTCTCTTCCCAAGTAGGTTATTGGAGCGTTGAGTAGGATTCCTTGTGCTACACCCTGGGTCCTCATAGATTATTTTATAAATAGTAGGGTGCATGTGTTAATCTCAACCTGCTAATTTCTCCCTGCCCCCCCCCCCCACGCTTCCCTTTTCCTAACCCTAAGTTTCCTTTCTAAGCCTGTGAGGCTGTTTCTGTTTTGTAAAGGAGTTCATTTGTATCCATTTTCAGATTCCACCTGTAAGTGATATCATATATTTGTGTTTCCCTGTCTCACTTACTTCACTTTGTATGATCATCTCTACCTCCTTCCCCATGGCTGGAAATGCCATGATTTCATGTTTATTCATGGCTGAGTAATACTCCATTGTGTTCCCAGACCCTATCTTCTTTATGCATGCAGCTGTCCTCCTATGCTTAGTTTGCTTCCATGTCTTGGCTATCGTGCAGAGTGCTGCCATGATCGTTGGCGTTCACGTGTCTTTTAAAATTTTGGTTCCCTCGAGATCTTCCCCCGAGGGTGAGACTGCTGGGTCACATGGTAGTTCTATGTTTCATTTCTTAAGGAACCTCCATACCGTTCTCCATAGTGGATGTATCGATTTGCATTTCCCACTGACAGTGTAGGAGGGTTCCCTTTGCTCCACAGCCTCTCCAGCATTTCTTGTTGTAGATTTTTTGATGATGACCTGTGAGAGGTGATACCTCATTGTCGTTTTGATTTGCATGTCTCTCATAATTAGTGATGCTGAGCATCTTTTCATGTGCTTAATGGCCATCAGTATGTCTTCTTTGGAGAGACGTCCGTTTAGATCTTGTGCTTATTTTTGATTGGTGTTTCAGTTCTTTTGATATTGATCTGCAGGAGCTGTTTGTATGTTTTGGAGATTAATTCCTTGTGGGCGTGTTCGTTTGCAAATATTTGTTCCCGTTCTGAGGGTTGTCTTTTTGTTTTGTTTCGGGTTTCCTTTGCTGTGCAAACGCTGTAAGTTGCATTAGGTCCCATTTGTTTATTTTTGTTTCCTTGTTCATTACTCTAAGACATGGATCGGAAAAGAACTCGCTGAGATTCATGTGAGAGCGTGTTCTCCCTATATTTTCCTCATGTGTTTTAGAGTATCCGTCCTGAGGTGTAGATCTTTCATCTGGTTGGAGTTTATTTTTGTGTATGGTGTTAGAGAGTATTCTACTTTCATCCTCGTTTTAATTTTTTAATATATTTATTCTATTTAGTTTTATGTTTTGCTGCATTGTGTCTTCATGGCTGCATGCGGGCTTTCTGTAGTTGTGGCGAGTGGGGGCTACTCTTCGTTGTGCTGCTTGGGTTTCTCATTGCGATGGCTTCTCTTGTCGCAGAGCACAGGCTCTAGAGCGTGGGCTCAGTAGTTGTGGCGCACGGGCTTAGTTGCTCTGTGGCATGTGGGATCATGCCAGACCAGGGCTCTATCCCGCGTCCCCTGCCTCGGCGAGTGGACTCTCAACCACTGCCCCACCAGGGAAGCCCTGCCCTGTTTTTAATTCTTTTTCGAAGACCTACCCCCAGATGTTTCTTGAGGGCAGGTGTTTTTTTCTTTCCAACCCCGTAGGCCTTGAGAATATTCAGAGCCCATCAGCACAGGTTTTAAAGTTGTTGTTATGGAAAACGGCCACGAGGCGGCAGCATTTCTCCACGCCCCACTCTTCTTTTTCTTTTCTATTTTTCTTATAATTTAATTTATATTTTACATTGTAGTAATGTTGATGTCCAGTGTTGCATTTATCTTAGATGTACAGGAACTTGATTCGGTTATATGCAGTCTTATATGTATTATACTTTGGGTCCTTTTCCCATGTAAGTTCTAAGACTGTGTTCAGTAGAGTTCCCTGTGCTCTTCAGTAGGTTCTTGTTGGTTATGTCTTTGATATATTCTAGTGTGTATCTCTTAATGTCAGCCTCCTAGTTTATCACTTTTCTGTCACTTTCCTTGTTGATAATCATAAGTTTGTTTTCTAAGTCTGTGAGTCTGTTTCTGTTTTGTAAATTAGTTCATGCGTCTGAACTTACAGATTCCACCTGTAAGTGATATCTAATGGTATTTGTCTTTCTCTCTCTGAGTCACTTCACTGAGTATGATCTGTGTCCATCATTGCTGCAGCAGATGGCATCAGTTCGTTCCTTTTTATGGCTGCGTAGTATTCCGTTGTATATGTGTGCTACCTATTCTTCATTTTCCTGTGGATGAACATTACGTTTGATTCTATGTCTTGGCTATTGTCAGCAGCGCTGCCCTGAAAAACAGGGGTGCCCGTGTCATTTCAAATTAGGATTGTCTTTGGAGCTAAGCCCGGGAGTGGGATTGCTGGGTCACATGGTAACACTATGTTTACTTTTTTAAGGAACCTCCATACTCTTGTCCATAGTGGCTGCACCCGTTTACATCCCCACCAACAGCAGAGGATGATTCCGTTTTCCGCAAGGCCTCTCCAGCATTTATTCTTTGGAGATCTTTTTTTTTGAGCTTGGCCATTCTGACGGTTGTGAGGTGATACCCCATTGTAGTTTTGATTTGCATTTCTTTAATAATGAAAGATGTTGAGTACCTTTCCATGTGCTTTTTTTTTTGATATACAGACTGAGTAAAATTCACCTCTCGAAATTACCTTCTTGAAAATCGGCCCAGTTTTGAATTATTTTCTGATGATTTGCCCCAGGGCATTTCTTGAGGTCAGGTGTCAGTTACAGCCCCACAGGCCTTGTGAAGATTAAGTGCCATCAGCACCAATTTTAAAGTTGTTGTTACGGGAAATGGCCACAAGGCGGCAGCATGTCTTCAAGCCCAACTCTGGTTACTTGGCAACCAGAGCCTGAGGGAAAGTCCTGTTCCTGGGTTGTCAGAGTGGAATGTGCCCTAAGAAACACCCAAGGCTTGTGTCTCAGGACTTCTTCCCCCTTCCCCTTTACCGCCCACCCGCCATGCCCTGACAGATCCCAACTCCTGCAACACCGCTCTGCTGAGGTGCTGTCATCCTTAGGTGGGGCGACCGTGAGGAGGGAGGCTGGAGGTGGGAACCCCACCACCAGGAGACGGAGCGCCCAAGGGAAGTTTCAAAGCTCTTCCAGCCCAGAGGCTCCACCATCCTTTGGGTGCACTAGGCTTGGTTTCTGTGTAGGAGGGCCAGCAGGGAGCTGGAGACGGTGGGCCCGTGCAGAGGGGAAGGGGCACTCCAGGTCCAAGGCGGGGGTGCTTATTGGCTGGCACATCCTCCTCAGTTTCCTCCTTCCCACGGCAGTCCAGCTTTGGGACCCCAACCTGCTCCGGCTCCAGGGATGTGACAGCAGCCTGGGTCACAGAGGCCTGAGGAGATGGATGGGGAATTTCTTTTCTTTTCTTTTTTTAATTTTTAATTTTCATTGGAGTGTAGGTGGTCTCCCATGTTTCTGGGTTGTTTGGGGGTTTTGTTTTCCTAGCTGGACAACAACGTGATTCACTTATACGTAGATGTGTACATACTGTTTTTCCAGTTCTCTTCCCAAGTAGGTTATTGGAGCGTTGAGTAGGATTCCTTGTGCTACACCCTGGGTCCTCATAGATTATTTTATAAATAGTAGGGTGCATGTGTTAATCTCAACCTGCTAATTTCTCCCTGCCCCCCCCCCACGCTTCCCTTTTCCTAACCCTAAGTTTCCTTTCTAAGCCTGTGAGGCTGTTTCTGTTTTGTAAAGGAGTTCATTTGTATCCATTTTCAGATTCCACCTGTAAGTGATATCATATATTTGTGTTTCCCTGTCTCACTTACTTCACTTTGTATGATCATCTCTACCTCCTTCCCCATGGCTGGAAATGCCATGATTTCATGTTTATTCATGGCTGAGTAATACTCCATTGTGTTCCCAGACCCTATCTTCTTTATGCATGCAGCTGTCCTCCTATGCTTAGTTTGCTTCCATGTCTTGGCTATCGTGCAGAGTGCTGCCATGATCGTTGGCGTTCACGTGTCTTTTAAAATTTTGGTTCCCTCGAGATCTTCCCCCGAGGGTGAGACTGCTGGGTCACATGGTAGTTCTATGTTTCATTTCTTAAGGAACCTCCATACCGTTCTCCATAGTGGATGTATCGATTTGCATTTCCCACTGACAGTGTAGGAGGGTTCCCTTTGCTCCACAGCCTCTCCAGCATTTCTTGTTGTAGATTTTTTGATGATGACCTGTGAGAGGTGATACCTCATTGTCGTTTTGATTTGCATGTCTCTCATAATTAGTGATGCTGAGCATCTTTTCATGTGCTTAATGGCCATCAGTATGTCATCTTTGGAGAGACGTCCGTTTAGATCTTGTGCTTATTTTTGATTGGTGTTTCAGTTCTTTTGATATTGATCTGCAGGAGCTGTTTGTATGTTTTGGAGATTAATTCCTTGTGGGCGTGTTCGTTTGCAAATATTTGTTCCCGTTCTGAGGGTTGTCTTTTTGTTTTGTTTCGGGTTTCCTTTGCTGTGCAAACGCTGTAAGTTGCATTAGGTCCCATTTGTTTATTTTTGTTTCCTTGTTCATTACTCTAAGACATGGATCGGAAAAGAACTCGCTGAGATTCATGTGAGAGCGTGTTCTCCCTATATTTTCCTCATGTGTTTTAGAGTATCCGTCCTGAGGTGTAGATCTTTCATCTGGTTGGAGTTTATTTTTGTGTATGGTGTTAGAGAGTATTCTACTTTCATCCTCGTTTTAATTTTTTAATATATTTATTCTATTTAGTTTTATGTTTTGCTGCATTGTGTCTTCATGGCTGCATGCGGGCTTTCTGTAGTTGTGGCGAGTGGGGGCTACTCTTCGTTGTGCTGCTTGGGTTTCTCATTGCGATGGCTTCTCTTGTCGCAGAGCACAGGCTCTAGAGCGTGGGCTCAGTAGTTGTGGCGCACGGGCTTAGTTGCTCTGTGGCATGTGGGATCATGCCAGACCAGGGCTCTATCCCGCGTCCCCTGCCTCGGCGAGTGGACTCTCAACCACTGCCCCACCAGGGAAGCCCTGCCCTGTTTTTAATTCTTTTTCGAAGACCTACCCCCAGATGTTTCTTGAGGGCAGGTGTTTTTTTCTTTCCAACCCCGTAGGCCTTGAGAATATTCAGAGCCCATCAGCACAGGTTTTAAAGTTGTTGTTATGGAAAACGGCCACGAGGCGGCAGCATTTCTCCACGCCCCACTCTTCTTTTTCTTTTCTATTTTTCTTATAATTTAATTTATATTTTACATTGTAGTAATGTTGATGTCCAGTGTTGCATTTATCTTAGATGTACAGGAACTTGATTCGGTTATATGCAGTCTTATATGTATTATACTTTGGGTCCTTTTCCCATGTAAGTTCTAAGTCTGTGTTCAGTAGAGTTCCCTGTGCTCTTCAGTAGGTTCTTGTTGGTTATGTCTTTGATATATTCTAGTGTGTATCTCTTAATGTCAGCCTCCTAGTTTATCACTTTTCTGTCACTTTCCTTGTTGATAATCATAAGTTTGTTTTCTAAGTCTGTGAGTCTGTTTCTGTTTTGTAAATTAGTTCATGCGTCTGAACTTACAGATTCCACCTGTAAGTGATATCTAATGGTATTTGTCTTTCTCTCTCTGAGTCACTTCACTGAGTATGATCTGTGTCCATCATTGCTGCAGCAGATGGCATCAGTTCGTTCCTTTTTATGGCTGCGTAGTATTCCGTTGTATATGTGTGCTACCTATTCTTCATTTTCCTGTGGATGAACATTACGTTTGATTCTATGTCTTGGCTATTGTCAGCAGCGCTGCCCTGAAAAACAGGGGTGCCCGTGTCATTTCAAATTAGGATTGTCTTTGGAGCTAAGCCCGGGAGTGGGATTGCTGGGTCACATGGTAACACTATGTTTACTTTTTTAAGGAACCTCCATACTCTTGTCCATAGTGGCTGCACCCGTTTACATCCCCACCAACAGCAGAGGATGATTCCGTTTTCCGCAAGGCCTCTCCAGCATTTATTCTTTGGAGATCTTTTTTTTTGAGCTTGGCCATTCTGACGGTTGTGAGGTGATACCCCATTGTAGTTTTGATTTGCATTTCTTTAATAATGAAAGATGTTGAGTACCTTTCCATGTGCTTTTTTTTTTGATATACAGACTGAGTAAAATTCACCTCTCGAAATTACCTTCTTGAAAATCGGCCCAGTTTTGAATTATTTTCTGATGATTTGCCCCAGGGCATTTCTTGAGGTCAGGTGTCATTTACAGCCCCACAGGCCTTGTGAAGATTAAGTGCCATCAGCACCAATTTTAAAGTTGTTGTTACGGGAAATGGCCACAAGGCGGCAGCATGTCTTCAAGCCCAACTCTGGTTACTTGGCAACCAGAGCCTGAGGGAAAGTCCTGTTCCTGGGTTGTCAGAGTGGAATGTGCCCTAAGAAACACCCAAGGCTTGTGTCTCAGGACTTCTTCCCCCTTCCCCTTTACCGCCCACCCGCCATGCCCTGACAGATCCCAACTCCTGCAACACCGCTCTGCTGAGGTGCTGTCATCCTTAGGTGGGGCGACCGTGAGGAGGGAGGCTGGAGGTGGGAACCCCACCACCAGGAGACGGAGCGCCCAAGGGAAGTTTCAAAGCTCTTCCAGCCCAGAGGCTCCACCATCCTTTGGGTGCACTAGGCTTGGTTTCTGTGTAGGAGGGCCAGCAGGGAGCTGGAGACGGTGGGCCCGTGCAGAGGGGAAGGGGCACTCCAGGTCCAAGGCGGGGGTGCTTATTGGCTGGCACATCCTCCTCAGTTTCCTCCTTCCCACGGCAGTCCAGCTTTGGGACCCCAACCTGCTCCGGCTCCAGGGATGTGACAGCAGCCTGGGTCACAGAGGCCTGAGGAGATGGATGGGGAATTTCTTTTCTTTTCTTTTTTTAATTTTTAATTTTCATTGGAGTGTAGGTGGTCTCCCATGTTGCTGGGTTGTTTGGGGGTTTTGTTTTCCTAGCTGGACAACAACGTGATTCACTTATACGTAGATGTGTACATACTGTTTTTCCAGTTCTCTTCCCAAGTAGGTTATTGGAGCGTTGAGTAGGATTCCTTGTGCTACACCCTGGGTCCTCATAGATTATTTTATAAATAGTAGGGTGCATGTGTTAATCTCAACCTGCTAATTTCTCCCTGCCCCCCCCCCCCCACGCTTCCCTTTTCCTAACCCTAAGTTTCCTTTCTAAGCCTGTGAGGCTGTTTCTGTTTTGTAAAGGAGTTCATTTGTATCCATTTTCAGATTCCACCTGTAAGTGATATCATATATTTGTGTTTCCCTGTCTCACTTACTTCACTTTGTATGATCATCTCTACCTCCTTCCCCATGGCTGGAAATGCCATGATTTCATGTTTATTCATGGCTGAGTAATACTCCATTGTGTTCCCAGACCCTATCTTCTTTATGCATGCAGCTGTCCTCCTATGCTTAGTTTGCTTCCATGTCTTGGCTATCGTGCAGAGTGCTGCCATGATCGTTGGCGTTCACGTGTCTTTTAAAATTTTGGTTCCCTCGAGATCTTCCCCCGAGGGTGAGACTGCTGGGTCACATGGTAGTTCTATGTTTCATTTCTTAAGGAACCTCCATACCGTTCTCCATAGTGGATGTATCGATTTGCATTTCCCACTGACAGTGTAGGAGGGTTCCCTTTGCTCCACAGCCTCTCCAGCATTTCTTGTTGTAGATTTTTTGATGATGACCTGTGAGAGGTGATACCTCATTGTCGTTTTGATTTGCATGTCTCTCATAATTAGTGATGCTGAGCATCTTTTCATGTGCTTAATGGCCATCAGTATGTCTTCTTTGGAGAGACGTCCGTTTAGATCTTGTGCTTATTTTTGATTGGTGTTTCAGTTCTTTTGATATTGATCTGCAGGAGCTGTTTGTATGTTTTGGAGATTAATTCCTTGTGGGCGTGTTCGTTTGCAAATATTTGTTCCCGTTCTGAGGGTTGTCTTTTTGTTTTGTTTCGGGTTTCCTTTGCTGTGCAAACGCTGTAAGTTGCATTAGGTCCCATTTGTTTATTTTTGTTTCCTTGTTCATTACTCTAAGACATGGATCGGAAAAGAACTCGCTGAGATTCATGTGAGAGCGTGTTCTCCCTATATTTTCCTCATGTGTTTTAGAGTATCCGTCCTGAGGTGTAGATCTTTCATCTGGTTGGAGTTTATTTTTGTGTATGGTGTTAGAGAGTATTCTACTTTCATCCTCGTTTTAATTTTTTAATATATTTATTCTATTTAGTTTTATGTTTTGCTGCATTGTGTCTTCATGGCTGCATGCGGGCTTTCTGTAGTTGTGGCGAGTGGGGGCTACTCTTCGTTGTGCTGCTTGGGTTTCTCATTGCGATGGCTTCTCTTGTCGCAGAGCACAGGCTCTAGAGCGTGGGCTCAGTAGTTGTGGCGCACGGGCTTAGTTGCTCTGTGGCATGTGGGATCATGCCAGACCAGGGCTCTATCCCGCGTCCCCTGCCTCGGCGAGTGGACTCTCAACCACTGCCCCACCAGGGAAGCCCTGCCCTGTTTTTAATTCTTTTTCGAAGACCTACCCCCAGATGTTTCTTGAGGGCAGGTGTTTTTTTCTTTCCAACCCCGTAGGCCTTGAGAATATTCAGAGCCCATCAGCACAGGTTTTAAAGTTGTTGTTATGGAAAACGGCCACGAGGCGGCAGCATTTCTCCACGCCCCACTCTTCTTTTTCTTTTCTATTTTTCTTATAATTTAATTTATATTTTACATTGTAGTAATGTTGATGTCCAGTGTTGCATTTATCTTAGATGTACAGGAACTTGATTCGGTTATATGCAGTCTTATATGTATTATACTTTGGGTCCTTTTCCCATGTAAGTTCTAAGACTGTGTTCAGTAGAGTTCCCTGTGCTCTTCAGTAGGTTCTTGTTGGTTATGTCTTTGATATATTCTAGTGTGTATCTCTTAATGTCAGCCTCCTAGTTTATCACTTTTCTGTCACTTTCCTTGTTGATAATCATAAGTTTGTTTTCTAAGTCTGTGAGTCTGTTTCTGTTTTGTAAATTAGTTCATGCGTCTGAACTTACAGATTCCACCTGTAAGTGATATCTAATGGTATTTGTCTTTCTCTCTCTGAGTCACTTCACTGAGTATGATCTGTGTCCATCATTGCTGCAGCAGATGGCATCAGTTCGTTCCTTTTTATGGCTGCGTAGTATTCCGTTGTATATGTGTGCTACCTATTCTTCATTTTCCTGTGGATGAACATTACGTTTGATTCTATGTCTTGGCTATTGTCAGCAGCGCTGCCCTGAAAAACAGGGGTGCCCGTGTCATTTCAAATTAGGATTGTCTTTGGAGCTAAGCCCGGGAGTGGGATTGCTGGGTCACATGGTAACACTATGTTTACTTTTTTAAGGAACCTCCATACTCTTGTCCATAGTGGCTGCACCCGTTTACATCCCCACCAACAGCAGAGGATGATTCCGTTTTCCGCAAGGCCTCTCCAGCATTTATTCTTTGGAGATCTTTTTTTTTGAGCTTGGCCATTCTGACGGTTGTGAGGTGATACCCCATTGTAGTTTTGATTTGCATTTCTTTAATAATGAAAGATGTTGAGTACCTTTCCATGTGCTTTTTTTTTTGATATACAGACTGAGTAAAATTCACCTCTCGAAATTACCTTCTTGAAAATCGGCCCAGTTTTGAATTATTTTCTGATGATTTGCCCCAGGGCATTTCTTGAGGTCAGGTGTCAGTTACAGCCCCACAGGCCTTGTGAAGATTAAGTGCCATCAGCACCAATTTTAAAGTTGTTGTTACGGGAAATGGCCACAAGGCGGCAGCATGTCTTCAAGCCCAACTCTGGTTACTTGGCAACCAGAGCCTGAGGGAAAGTCCTGTTCCTGGGTTGTCAGAGTGGAATGTGCCCTAAGAAACACCCAAGGCTTGTGTCTCAGGACTTCTTCCCCCTTCCCCTTTACCGCCCACCCGCCATGCCCTGACAGATCCCAACTCCTGCAACACCGCTCTGCTGAGGTGCTGTCATCCTTAGGTGGGGCGACCGTGAGGAGGGAGGCTGGAGGTGGGAACCCCACCACCAGGAGACGGAGCGCCCAAGGGAAGTTTCAAAGCTCTTCCAGCCCAGAGGCTCCACCATCCTTTGGGTGCACTAGGCTTGGTTTCTGTGTAGGAGGGCCAGCAGGGAGCTGGAGACGGTGGGCCCGTGCAGAGGGGAAGGGGCACTCCAGGTCCAAGGCGGGGGTGCTTATTGGCTGGCACATCCTCCTCAGTTTCCTCCTTCCCACGGCAGTCCAGCTTTGGGACCCCAACCTGCTCCGGCTCCAGGGATGTGACAGCAGCCTGGGTCACAGAGGCCTGAGGAGATGGATGGGGAATTTCTTTTCTTTTCTTTTTTTAATTTTTAATTTTCATTGGAGTGTAGGTGGTCTCCCATGTTTCTGGGTTGTTTGGGGGTTTTGTTTTCCTAGCTGGACAACAACGTGATTCACTTATACGTAGATGTGTACATACTGTTTTTCCAGTTCTCTTCCCAAGTAGGTTATTGGAGCGTTGAGTAGGATTCCTTGTGCTACACCCTGGGTCCTCATAGATTATTTTATAAATAGTAGGGTGCATGTGTTAATCTCAACCTGCTAATTTCTCCCTGCCCCCCCCCCACGCTTCCCTTTTCCTAACCCTAAGTTTCCTTTCTAAGCCTGTGAGGCTGTTTCTGTTTTGTAAAGGAGTTCATTTGTATCCATTTTCAGATTCCACCTGTAAGTGATATCATATATTTGTGTTTCCCTGTCTCACTTACTTCACTTTGTATGATCATCTCTACCTCCTTCCCCATGGCTGGAAATGCCATGATTTCATGTTTATTCATGGCTGAGTAATACTCCATTGTGTTCCCAGACCCTATCTTCTTTATGCATGCAGCTGTCCTCCTATGCTTAGTTTGCTTCCATGTCTTGGCTATCGTGCAGAGTGCTGCCATGATCGTTGGCGTTCACGTGTCTTTTAAAATTTTGGTTCCCTCGAGATCTTCCCCCGAGGGTGAGACTGCTGGGTCACATGGTAGTTCTATGTTTCATTTCTTAAGGAACCTCCATACCGTTCTCCATAGTGGATGTATCGATTTGCATTTCCCACTGACAGTGTAGGAGGGTTCCCTTTGCTCCACAGCCTCTCCAGCATTTCTTGTTGTAGATTTTTTGATGATGACCTGTGAGAGGTGATACCTCATTGTCGTTTTGATTTGCATGTCTCTCATAATTAGTGATGCTGAGCATCTTTTCATGTGCTTAATGGCCATCAGTATGTCATCTTTGGAGAGACGTCCGTTTAGATCTTGTGCTTATTTTTGATTGGTGTTTCAGTTCTTTTGATATTGATCTGCAGGAGCTGTTTGTATGTTTTGGAGATTAATTCCTTGTGGGCGTGTTCGTTTGCAAATATTTGTTCCCGTTCTGAGGGTTGTCTTTTTGTTTTGTTTCGGGTTTCCTTTGCTGTGCAAACGCTGTAAGTTGCATTAGGTCCCATTTGTTTATTTTTGTTTCCTTGTTCATTACTCTAAGACATGGATCGGAAAAGAACTCGCTGAGATTCATGTGAGAGCGTGTTCTCCCTATATTTTCCTCATGTGTTTTAGAGTATCCGTCCTGAGGTGTAGATCTTTCATCTGGTTGGAGTTTATTTTTGTGTATGGTGTTAGAGAGTATTCTACTTTCATCCTCGTTTTAATTTTTTAATATATTTATTCTATTTAGTTTTATGTTTTGCTGCATTGTGTCTTCATGGCTGCATGCGGGCTTTCTGTAGTTGTGGCGAGTGGGGGCTACTCTTCGTTGTGCTGCTTGGGTTTCTCATTGCGATGGCTTCTCTTGTCGCAGAGCACAGGCTCTAGAGCGTGGGCTCAGTAGTTGTGGCGCACGGGCTTAGTTGCTCTGTGGCATGTGGGATCATGCCAGACCAGGGCTCTATCCCGCGTCCCCTGCCTCGGCGAGTGGACTCTCAACCACTGCCCCACCAGGGAAGCCCTGCCCTGTTTTTAATTCTTTTTCGAAGACCTACCCCCAGATGTTTCTTGAGGGCAGGTGTTTTTTTCTTTCCAACCCCGTAGGCCTTGAGAATATTCAGAGCCCATCAGCACAGGTTTTAAAGTTGTTGTTATGGAAAACGGCCACGAGGCGGCAGCATTTCTCCACGCCCCACTCTTCTTTTTCTTTTCTATTTTTCTTATAATTTAATTTATATTTTACATTGTAGTAATGTTGATGTCCAGTGTTGCATTTATCTTAGATGTACAGGAACTTGATTCGGTTATATGCAGTCTTATATGTATTATACTTTGGGTCCTTTTCCCATGTAAGTTCTAAGTCTGTGTTCAGTAGAGTTCCCTGTGCTCTTCAGTAGGTTCTTGTTGGTTATGTCTTTGATATATTCTAGTGTGTATCTCTTAATGTCAGCCTCCTAGTTTATCACTTTTCTGTCACTTTCCTTGTTGATAATCATAAGTTTGTTTTCTAAGTCTGTGAGTCTGTTTCTGTTTTGTAAATTAGTTCATGCGTCTGAACTTACAGATTCCACCTGTAAGTGATATCTAATGGTATTTGTCTTTCTCTCTCTGAGTCACTTCACTGAGTATGATCTGTGTCCATCATTGCTGCAGCAGATGGCATCAGTTCGTTCCTTTTTATGGCTGCGTAGTATTCCGTTGTATATGTGTGCTACCTATTCTTCATTTTCCTGTGGATGAACATTACGTTTGATTCTATGTCTTGGCTATTGTCAGCAGCGCTGCCCTGAAAAACAGGGGTGCCCGTGTCATTTCAAATTAGGATTGTCTTTGGAGCTAAGCCCGGGAGTGGGATTGCTGGGTCACATGGTAACACTATGTTTACTTTTTTAAGGAACCTCCATACTCTTGTCCATAGTGGCTGCACCCGTTTACATCCCCACCAACAGCAGAGGATGATTCCGTTTTCCGCAAGGCCTCTCCAGCATTTATTCTTTGGAGATCTTTTTTTTTGAGCTTGGCCATTCTGACGGTTGTGAGGTGATACCCCATTGTAGTTTTGATTTGCATTTCTTTAATAATGAAAGATGTTGAGTACCTTTCCATGTGCTTTTTTTTTTGATATACAGACTGAGTAAAATTCACCTCTCGAAATTACCTTCTTGAAAATCGGCCCAGTTTTGAATTATTTTCTGATGATTTGCCCCAGGGCATTTCTTGAGGTCAGGTGTCATTTACAGCCCCACAGGCCTTGTGAAGATTAAGTGCCATCAGCACCAATTTTAAAGTTGTTGTTACGGGAAATGGCCACAAGGCGGCAGCATGTCTTCAAGCCCAACTCTGGTTACTTGGCAACCAGAGCCTGAGGGAAAGTCCTGTTCCTGGGTTGTCAGAGTGGAATGTGCCCTAAGAAACACCCAAGGCTTGTGTCTCAGGACTTCTTCCCCCTTCCCCTTTACCGCCCACCCGCCATGCCCTGACAGATCCCAACTCCTGCAACACCGCTCTGCTGAGGTGCTGTCATCCTTAGGTGGGGCGACCGTGAGGAGGGAGGCTGGAGGTGGGAACCCCACCACCAGGAGACGGAGCGCCCAAGGGAAGTTTCAAAGCTCTTCCAGCCCAGAGGCTCCACCATCCTTTGGGTGCACTAGGCTTGGTTTCTGTGTAGGAGGGCCAGCAGGGAGCTGGAGACGGTGGGCCCGTGCAGAGGGGAAGGGGCACTCCAGGTCCAAGGCGGGGGTGCTTATTGGCTGGCACATCCTCCTCAGTTTCCTCCTTCCCACGGCAGTCCAGCTTTGGGACCCCAACCTGCTCCGGCTCCAGGGATGTGACAGCAGCCTGGGTCACAGAGGCCTGAGGAGATGGATGGGGAATTTCTTTTCTTTTCTTTTTTTAATTTTTAATTTTCATTGGAGTGTAGGTGGTCTCCCATGTTGCTGGGTTGTTTGGGGGTTTTGTTTTCCTAGCTGGACAACAACGTGATTCACTTATACGTAGATGTGTACATACTGTTTTTCCAGTTCTCTTCCCAAGTAGGTTATTGGAGCGTTGAGTAGGATTCCTTGTGCTACACCCTGGGTCCTCATAGATTATTTTATAAATAGTAGGGTGCATGTGTTAATCTCAACCTGCTAATTTCTCCCTGCCCCCCCCCCCCACGCTTCCCTTTTCCTAACCCTAAGTTTCCTTTCTAAGCCTGTGAGGCTGTTTCTGTTTTGTAAAGGAGTTCATTTGTATCCATTTTCAGATTCCACCTGTAAGTGATATCATATATTTGTGTTTCCCTGTCTCACTTACTTCACTTTGTATGATCATCTCTACCTCCTTCCCCATGGCTGGAAATGCCATGATTTCATGTTTATTCATGGCTGAGTAATACTCCATTGTGTTCCCAGACCCTATCTTCTTTATGCATGCAGCTGTCCTCCTATGCTTAGTTTGCTTCCATGTCTTGGCTATCGTGCAGAGTGCTGCCATGATCGTTGGCGTTCACGTGTCTTTTAAAATTTTGGTTCCCTCGAGATCTTCCCCCGAGGGTGAGACTGCTGGGTCACATGGTAGTTCTATGTTTCATTTCTTAAGGAACCTCCATACCGTTCTCCATAGTGGATGTATCGATTTGCATTTCCCACTGACAGTGTAGGAGGGTTCCCTTTGCTCCACAGCCTCTCCAGCATTTCTTGTTGTAGATTTTTTGATGATGACCTGTGAGAGGTGATACCTCATTGTCGTTTTGATTTGCATGTCTCTCATAATTAGTGATGCTGAGCATCTTTTCATGTGCTTAATGGCCATCAGTATGTCTTCTTTGGAGAGACGTCCGTTTAGATCTTGTGCTTATTTTTGATTGGTGTTTCAGTTCTTTTGATATTGATCTGCAGGAGCTGTTTGTATGTTTTGGAGATTAATTCCTTGTGGGCGTGTTCGTTTGCAAATATTTGTTCCCGTTCTGAGGGTTGTCTTTTTGTTTTGTTTCGGGTTTCCTTTGCTGTGCAAACGCTGTAAGTTGCATTAGGTCCCATTTGTTTATTTTTGTTTCCTTGTTCATTACTCTAAGACATGGATCGGAAAAGAACTCGCTGAGATTCATGTGAGAGCGTGTTCTCCCTATATTTTCCTCATGTGTTTTAGAGTATCCGTCCTGAGGTGTAGATCTTTCATCTGGTTGGAGTTTATTTTTGTGTATGGTGTTAGAGAGTATTCTACTTTCATCCTCGTTTTAATTTTTTAATATATTTATTCTATTTAGTTTTATGTTTTGCTGCATTGTGTCTTCATGGCTGCATGCGGGCTTTCTGTAGTTGTGGCGAGTGGGGGCTACTCTTCGTTGTGCTGCTTGGGTTTCTCATTGCGATGGCTTCTCTTGTCGCAGAGCACAGGCTCTAGAGCGTGGGCTCAGTAGTTGTGGCGCACGGGCTTAGTTGCTCTGTGGCATGTGGGATCATGCCAGACCAGGGCTCTATCCCGCGTCCCCTGCCTCGGCGAGTGGACTCTCAACCACTGCCCCACCAGGGAAGCCCTGCCCTGTTTTTAATTCTTTTTCGAAGACCTACCCCCAGATGTTTCTTGAGGGCAGGTGTTTTTTTCTTTCCAACCCCGTAGGCCTTGAGAATATTCAGAGCCCATCAGCACAGGTTTTAAAGTTGTTGTTATGGAAAACGGCCACGAGGCGGCAGCATTTCTCCACGCCCCACTCTTCTTTTTCTTTTCTATTTTTCTTATAATTTAATTTATATTTTACATTGTAGTAATGTTGATGTCCAGTGTTGCATTTATCTTAGATGTACAGGAACTTGATTCGGTTATATGCAGTCTTATATGTATTATACTTTGGGTCCTTTTCCCATGTAAGTTCTAAGACTGTGTTCAGTAGAGTTCCCTGTGCTCTTCAGTAGGTTCTTGTTGGTTATGTCTTTGATATATTCTAGTGTGTATCTCTTAATGTCAGCCTCCTAGTTTATCACTTTTCTGTCACTTTCCTTGTTGATAATCATAAGTTTGTTTTCTAAGTCTGTGAGTCTGTTTCTGTTTTGTAAATTAGTTCATGCGTCTGAACTTACAGATTCCACCTGTAAGTGATATCTAATGGTATTTGTCTTTCTCTCTCTGAGTCACTTCACTGAGTATGATCTGTGTCCATCATTGCTGCAGCAGATGGCATCAGTTCGTTCCTTTTTATGGGTGCGTAGTATTCCGTTGTATATGTGTGCTACCTATTCTTCATTTTCCTGTGGATGAACATTACGTTTGATTCTATGTCTTGGCTATTGTCAGCAGCGCTGCCCTGAAAAACAGGGGTGCCCGTGTCATTTCAAATTAGGATTGTCTTTGGAGCTAAGCCCGGGAGTGGGATTGCTGGGTCACATGGTAACACTATGTTTACTTTTTTAAGGAACCTCCATACTCTTGTCCATAGTGGCTGCACCCGTTTACATCCCCACCAACAGCAGAGGATGATTCCGTTTTCCGCAAGGCCTCTCCAGCATTTATTCTTTGGAGATCTTTTTTTTTGAGCTTGGCCATTCTGACGGTTGTGAGGTGATACCCCATTGTAGTTTTGATTTGCATTTCTTTAATAATGAAAGATGTTGAGTACCTTTCCATGTGCTTTTTTTTTTGATATACAGACTGAGTAAAATTCACCTCTCGAAATTACCTTCTTGAAAATCGGCCCAGTTTTGAATTATTTTCTGATGATTTGCCCCAGGGCATTTCTTGAGGTCAGGTGTCATTTACAGCCCCACAGGCCTTGTGAAGATTAAGTGCCATCAGCACCAATTTTAAAGTTGTTGTTACGGGAAATGGCCACAAGGCGGCAGCATGTCTTCAAGCCCAACTCTGGTTACTTGGCAACCAGAGCCTGAGGGAAAGTCCTGTTCCTGGGTTGTCAGAGTGGAATGTGCCCTAAGAAACACCCAAGGCTTGTGTCTCAGGACTTCTTCCCCCTTCCCCTTTACCGCCCACCCGCCATGCCCTGACAGATCCCAACTCCTGCAACACCGCTCTGCTGAGGTGCTGTCATCCTTAGGTGGGGCGACCGTGAGGAGGGAGGCTGGAGGTGGGAACCCCACCACCAGGAGACGGAGCGCCCAAGGGAAGTTTCAAAGCTCTTCCAGCCCAGAGGCTCCACCATCCTTTGGGTGCACTAGGCTTGGTTTCTGTGTAGGAGGGCCAGCAGGGAGCTGGAGACGGTGGGCCCGTGCAGAGGGGAAGGGGCACTCCAGGTCCAAGGCGGGGGTGCTTATTGGCTGGCACATCCTCCTCAGTTTCCTCCTTCCCACGGCAGTCCAGCTTTGGGACCCCAACCTGCTCCGGCTCCAGGGATGTGACAGCAGCCTGGGTCACAGAGGCCTGAGGAGATGGATGGGGAATTTCTTTTCTTTTCTTTTTTTAATTTTTAATTTTCATTGGAGTGTAGGTGGTCTCCCATGTTGCTGGGTTGTTTGGGGGTTTTGTTTTCCTAGCTGGACAACAACGTGATTCACTTATACGTAGATGTGTACATACTGTTTTTCCAGTTCTCTTCCCAAGTAGGTTATTGGAGCGTTGAGTAGGATTCCTTGTGCTACACCCTGGGTCCTCATAGATTATTTTATAAATAGTAGGGTGCATGTGTTAATCTCAACCTGCTAATTTCTCCCTGCCCCCCCCCCCCACGCTTCCCTTTTCCTAACCCTAAGTTTCCTTTCTAAGCCTGTGAGGCTGTTTCTGTTTTGTAAAGGAGTTCATTTGTATCCATTTTCAGATTCCACCTGTAAGTGATATCATATATTTGTGTTTCCCTGTCTCACTTACTTCACTTTGTATGATCATCTCTACCTCCTTCCCCATGGCTGGAAATGCCATGATTTCATGTTTATTCATGGCTGAGTAATACTCCATTGTGTTCCCAGACCCTATCTTCTTTATGCATGCAGCTGTCCTCCTATGCTTAGTTTGCTTCCATGTCTTGGCTATCGTGCAGAGTGCTGCCATGATCGTTGGCGTTCACGTGTCTTTTAAAATTTTGGTTCCCTCGAGATCTTCCCCCGAGGGTGAGACTGCTGGGTCACATGGTAGTTCTATGTTTCATTTCTTAAGGAACCTCCATACCGTTCTCCATAGTGGATGTATCGATTTGCATTTCCCACTGACAGTGTAGGAGGGTTCCCTTTGCTCCACAGCCTCTCCAGCATTTCTTGTTGTAGATTTTTTGATGATGACCTGTGAGAGGTGATACCTCATTGTCGTTTTGATTTGCATGTCTCTCATAATTAGTGATGCTGAGCATCTTTTCATGTGCTTAATGGCCATCAGTATGTCTTCTTTGGAGAGACGTCCGTTTAGATCTTGTGCTTATTTTTGATTGGTGTTTCAGTTCTTTTGATATTGATCTGCAGGAGCTGTTTGTATGTTTTGGAGATTAATTCCTTGTGGGCGTGTTCGTTTGCAAATATTTGTTCCCGTTCTGAGGGTTGTCTTTTTGTTTTGTTTCGGGTTTCCTTTGCTGTGCAAACGCTGTAAGTTGCATTAGGTCCCATTTGTTTATTTTTGTTTCCTTGTTCATTACTCTAAGACATGGATCGGAAAAGAACTCGCTGAGATTCATGTGAGAGCGTGTTCTCCCTATATTTTCCTCATGTGTTTTAGAGTATCCGTCCTGAGGTGTAGATCTTTCATCTGGTTGGAGTTTATTTTTGTGTATGGTGTTAGAGAGTATTCTACTTTCATCCTCGTTTTAATTTTTTAATATATTTATTCTATTTAGTTTTATGTTTTGCTGCATTGTGTCTTCATGGCTGCATGCGGGCTTTCTGTAGTTGTGGCGAGTGGGGGCTACTCTTCGTTGTGCTGCTTGGGTTTCTCATTGCGATGGCTTCTCTTGTCGCAGAGCACAGGCTCTAGAGCGTGGGCTCAGTAGTTGTGGCGCACGGGCTTAGTTGCTCTGTGGCATGTGGGATCATGCCAGACCAGGGCTCTATCCCGCGTCCCCTGCCTCGGCGAGTGGACTCTCAACCACTGCCCCACCAGGGAAGCCCTGCCCTGTTTTTAATTCTTTTTCGAAGACCTACCCCCAGATGTTTCTTGAGGGCAGGTGTTTTTTTCTTTCCAACCCCGTAGGCCTTGAGAATATTCAGAGCCCATCAGCACAGGTTTTAAAGTTGTTGTTATGGAAAACGGCCACGAGGCGGCAGCATTTCTCCACGCCCCACTCTTCTTTTTCTTTTCTATTTTTCTTATAATTTAATTTATATTTTACATTGTAGTAATGTTGATGTCCAGTGTTGCATTTATCTTAGATGTACAGGAACTTGATTCGGTTATATGCAGTCTTATATGTATTATACTTTGGGTCCTTTTCCCATGTAAGTTCTAAGACTGTGTTCAGTAGAGTTCCCTGTGCTCTTCAGTAGGTTCTTGTTGGTTATGTCTTTGATATATTCTAGTGTGTATCTCTTAATGTCAGCCTCCTAGTTTATCACTTTTCTGTCACTTTCCTTGTTGATAATCATAAGTTTGTTTTCTAAGTCTGTGAGTCTGTTTCTGTTTTGTAAATTAGTTCATGCGTCTGAACTTACAGATTCCACCTGTAAGTGATATCTAATGGTATTTGTCTTTCTCTCTCTGAGTCACTTCACTGAGTATGATCTGTGTCCATCATTGCTGCAGCAGATGGCATCAGTTCGTTCCTTTTTATGGCTGCGTAGTATTCCGTTGTATATGTGTGCTACCTATTCTTCATTTTCCTGTGGATGAACATTACGTTTGATTCTATGTCTTGGCTATTGTCAGCAGCGCTGCCCTGAAAAACAGGGGTGCCCGTGTCATTTCAAATTAGGATTGTCTTTGGAGCTAAGCCCGGGAGTGGGATTGCTGGGTCACATGGTAACACTATGTTTACTTTTTTAAGGAACCTCCATACTCTTGTCCATAGTGGCTGCACCCGTTTACATCCCCACCAACAGCAGAGGATGATTCCGTTTTCCGCAAGGCCTCTCCAGCATTTATTCTTTGGAGATCTTTTTTTTTGAGCTTGGCCATTCTGACGGTTGTGAGGTGATACCCCATTGTAGTTTTGATTTGCATTTCTTTAATAATGAAAGATGTTGAGTACCTTTCCATGTGCTTTTTTTTTTGATATACAGACTGAGTAAAATTCACCTCTCGAAATTACCTTCTTGAAAATCGGCCCAGTTTTGAATTATTTTCTGATGATTTGCCCCAGGGCATTTCTTGAGGTCAGGTGTCATTTACAGCCCCACAGGCCTTGTGAAGATTAAGTGCCATCAGCACCAATTTTAAAGTTGTTGTTACGGGAAATGGCCACAAGGCGGCAGCATGTCTTCAAGCCCAACTCTGGTTACTTGGCAACCAGAGCCTGAGGGAAAGTCCTGTTCCTGGGTTGTCAGAGTGGAATGTGCCCTAAGAAACACCCAAGGCTTGTGTCTCAGGACTTCTTCCCCCTTCCCCTTTACCGCCCACCCGCCATGCCCTGACAGATCCCAACTCCTGCAACACCGCTCTGCTGAGGTGCTGTCATCCTTAGGTGGGGCGACCGTGAGGAGGGAGGCTGGAGGTGGGAACCCCACCACCAGGAGACGGAGCGCCCAAGGGAAGTTTCAAAGCTCTTCCAGCCCAGAGGCTCCACCATCCTTTGGGTGCACTAGGCTTGGTTTCTGTGTAGGAGGGCCAGCAGGGAGCTGGAGACGGTGGGCCCGTGCAGAGGGGAAGGGGCACTCCAGGTCCAAGGCGGGGGTGCTTATTGGCTGGCACATCCTCCTCAGTTTCCTCCTTCCCACGGCAGTCCAGCTTTGGGACCCCAACCTGCTCCGGCTCCAGGGATGTGACAGCAGCCTGGGTCACAGAGGCCTGAGGAGATGGATGGGGAATTTCTTTTTTTAATTTTTTTAATTTTTTTTAATTTTTTTAATTTTTTTTTTTAATTTTTAATTTTTTTAATTTTTAATTTTTTTTTAATTTTTTTTTAATTTTTAATTTTTTTAATTTTTAATTTTTTTTTAATTTTTTAATTTTTTTAATTTTTAATTTTTAATTTTTCAATTTTTTTTTTAATTTTTTAATTTTTTTTTTTTAATTTTTTAATTTTTTTAATTTTTTTAATTTTTTTAATTTTTAATTTTTTTTTTTTTAATTTTTAATTTTTTAATTTTTAATTTTTAATTTTTTTAATTTTTAATTTTCATTGGAGTGTAGGTGGTCTCCCATGTTGCTGGGTTGTTTGGGGGTTTTGTTTTCCTAGCTGGACAACAACGTGATTCACTTATACGTAGATGTGTACATACTGTTTTTCCAGTTCTCTTCCCAAGTAGGTTATTGGAGCGTTGAGTAGGATTCCTTGTGCTACACCCTGGGTCCTCATAGATTATTTTATAAATAGTAGGGTGCATGTGTTAATCTCAACCTGCTAATTTCTCCCTGCCCCCCCCCCCCCACGCTTCCCTTTTCCTAACCCTAAGTTTCCTTTCTAAGCCTGTGAGGCTGTTTCTGTTTTGTAAAGGAGTTCATTTGTATCCATTTTCAGATTCCACCTGTAAGTGATATCATATATTTGTGTTTCCCTGTCTCACTTACTTCACTTTGTATGATCATCTCTACCTCCTTCCCCATGGCTGGAAATGCCATGATTTCATGTTTATTCATGGCTGAGTAATACTCCATTGTGTTCCCAGACCCTATCTTCTTTATGCATGCAGCTGTCCTCCTATGCTTAGTTTGCTTCCATGTCTTGGCTATCGTGCAGAGTGCTGCCATGATCGTTGGCGTTCACGTGTCTTTTAAAATTTTGGTTCCCTCGAGATCTTCCCCCGAGGGTGAGACTGCTGGGTCACATGGTAGTTCTATGTTTCATTTCTTAAGGAACCTCCATACCGTTCTCCATAGTGGATGTATCGATTTGCATTTCCCACTGACAGTGTAGGAGGGTTCCCTTTGCTCCACAGCCTCTCCAGCATTTCTTGTTGTAGATTTTTTGATGATGACCTGTGAGAGGTGATACCTCATTGTCGTTTTGATTTGCATGTCTCTCATAATTAGTGATGCTGAGCATCTTTTCATGTGCTTAATGGCCATCAGTATGTCATCTTTGGAGAGACGTCCGTTTAGATCTTGTGCTTATTTTTGATTGGTGTTTCAGTTCTTTTGATATTGATCTGCAGGAGCTGTTTGTATGTTTTGGAGATTAATTCCTTGTGGGCGTGTTCGTTTGCAAATATTTGTTCCCGTTCTGAGGGTTGTCTTTTTGTTTTGTTTCGGGTTTCCTTTGCTGTGCAAACGCTGTAAGTTGCATTAGGTCCCATTTGTTTATTTTTGTTTCCTTGTTCATTACTCTAAGACATGGATCGGAAAAGAACTCGCTGAGATTCATGTGAGAGCGTGTTCTCCCTATATTTTCCTCATGTGTTTTAGAGTATCCGTCCTGAGGTGTAGATCTTTCATCTGGTTGGAGTTTATTTTTGTGTATGGTGTTAGAGAGTATTCTACTTTCATCCTCGTTTTAATTTTTTAATATATTTATTCTATTTAGTTTTATGTTTTGCTGCATTGTGTCTTCATGGCTGCATGCGGGCTTTCTGTAGTTGTGGCGAGTGGGGGCTACTCTTCGTTGTGCTGCTTGGGTTTCTCATTGCGATGGCTTCTCTTGTCGCAGAGCACAGGCTCTAGAGCGTGGGCTCAGTAGTTGTGGCGCACGGGCTTAGTTGCTCTGTGGCATGTGGGATCATGCCAGACCAGGGCTCTATCCCGCGTCCCCTGCCTCGGCGAGTGGACTCTCAACCACTGCCCCACCAGGGAAGCCCTGCCCTGTTTTTAATTCTTTTTCGAAGACCTACCCCCAGATGTTTCTTGAGGGCAGGTGTTTTTTTCTTTCCAACCCCGTAGGCCTTGAGAATATTCAGAGCCCATCAGCACAGGTTTTAAAGTTGTTGTTATGGAAAACGGCCACGAGGCGGCAGCATTTCTCCACGCCCCACTCTTCTTTTTCTTTTCTATTTTTCTTATAATTTAATTTATATTTTACATTGTAGTAATGTTGATGTCCAGTGTTGCATTTATCTTAGATGTACAGGAACTTGATTCGGTTATATGCAGTCTTATATGTATTATACTTTGGGTCCTTTTCCCATGTAAGTTCTAAGACTGTGTTCAGTAGAGTTCCCTGTGCTCTTCAGTAGGTTCTTGTTGGTTATGTCTTTGATATATTCTAGTGTGTATCTCTTAATGTCAGCCTCCTAGTTTATCACTTTTCTGTCACTTTCCTTGTTGATAATCATAAGTTTGTTTTCTAAGTCTGTGAGTCTGTTTCTGTTTTGTAAATTAGTTCATGCGTCTGAACTTACAGATTCCACCTGTAAGTGATATCTAATGGTATTTGTCTTTCTCTCTCTGAGTCACTTCACTGAGTATGATCTGTGTCCATCATTGCTGCAGCAGATGGCATCAGTTCGTTCCTTTTTATGGGTGCGTAGTATTCCGTTGTATATGTGTGCTACCTATTCTTCATTTTCCTGTGGATGAACATTACGTTTGATTCTATGTCTTGGCTATTGTCAGCAGCGCTGCCCTGAAAAACAGGGGTGCCCGTGTCATTTCAAATTAGGATTGTCTTTGGAGCTAAGCCCGGGAGTGGGATTGCTGGGTCACATGGTAACACTATGTTTACTTTTTTAAGGAACCTCCATACTCTTGTCCATAGTGGCTGCACCCGTTTACATCCCCACCAACAGCAGAGGATGATTCCGTTTTCCGCAAGGCCTCTCCAGCATTTATTCTTTGGAGATCTTTTTTTTTGAGCTTGGCCATTCTGACGGTTGTGAGGTGATACCCCATTGTAGTTTTGATTTGCATTTCTTTAATAATGAAAGATGTTGAGTACCTTTCCATGTGCTTTTTTTTTTGATATACAGACTGAGTAAAATTCACCTCTCGAAATTACCTTCTTGAAAATCGGCCCAGTTTTGAATTATTTTCTGATGATTTGCCCCAGGGCATTTCTTGAGGTCAGGTGTCATTTACAGCCCCACAGGCCTTGTGAAGATTAAGTGCCATCAGCACCAATTTTAAAGTTGTTGTTACGGGAAATGGCCACAAGGCGGCAGCATGTCTTCAAGCCCAACTCTGGTTACTTGGCAACCAGAGCCTGAGGGAAAGTCCTGTTCCTGGGTTGTCAGAGTGGAATGTGCCCTAAGAAACACCCAAGGCTTGTGTCTCAGGACTTCTTCCCCCTTCCCCTTTACCGCCCACCCGCCATGCCCTGACAGATCCCAACTCCTGCAACACCGCTCTGCTGAGGTGCTGTCATCCTTAGGTGGGGCGACCGTGAGGAGGGAGGCTGGAGGTGGGAACCCCACCACCAGGAGACGGAGCGCCCAAGGGAAGTTTCAAAGCTCTTCCAGCCCAGAGGCTCCACCATCCTTTGGGTGCACTAGGCTTGGTTTCTGTGTAGGAGGGCCAGCAGGGAGCTGGAGACGGTGGGCCCGTGCAGAGGGGAAGGGGCACTCCAGGTCCAAGGCGGGGGTGCTTATTGGCTGGCACATCCTCCTCAGTTTCCTCCTTCCCACGGCAGTCCAGCTTTGGGACCCCAACCTGCTCCGGCTCCAGGGATGTGACAGCAGCCTGGGTCACAGAGGCCTGAGGAGATGGATGGGGAATTTCTTTTCTTTTCTTTTTTTAATTTTTAATTTTCATTGGAGTGTAGGTGGTCTCCCATGTTGCTGGGTTGTTTGGGGGTTTTGTTTTCCTAGCTGGACAACAACGTGATTCACTTATACGTAGATGTGTACATACTGTTTTTCCAGTTCTCTTCCCAAGTAGGTTATTGGAGCGTTGAGTAGGATTCCTTGTGCTACACCCTGGGTCCTCATAGATTATTTTATAAATAGTAGGGTGCATGTGTTAATCTCAACCTGCTAATTTCTCCCTGCCCCCCCCCCCCACGCTTCCCTTTTCCTAACCCTAAGTTTCCTTTCTAAGCCTGTGAGGCTGTTTCTGTTTTGTAAAGGAGTTCATTTGTATCCATTTTCAGATTCCACCTGTAAGTGATATCATATATTTGTGTTTCCCTGTCTCACTTACTTCACTTTGTATGATCATCTCTACCTCCTTCCCCATGGCTGGAAATGCCATGATTTCATGTTTATTCATGGCTGAGTAATACTCCATTGTGTTCCCAGACCCTATCTTCTTTATGCATGCAGCTGTCCTCCTATGCTTAGTTTGCTTCCATGTCTTGGCTATCGTGCAGAGTGCTGCCATGATCGTTGGCGTTCACGTGTCTTTTAAAATTTTGGTTCCCTCGAGATCTTCCCCCGAGGGTGAGACTGCTGGGTCACATGGTAGTTCTATGTTTCATTTCTTAAGGAACCTCCATACCGTTCTCCATAGTGGATGTATCGATTTGCATTTCCCACTGACAGTGTAGGAGGGTTCCCTTTGCTCCACAGCCTCTCCAGCATTTCTTGTTGTAGATTTTTTGATGATGACCTGTGAGAGGTGATACCTCATTGTCGTTTTGATTTGCATGTCTCTCATAATTAGTGATGCTGAGCATCTTTTCATGTGCTTAATGGCCATCAGTATGTCTTCTTTGGAGAGACGTCCGTTTAGATCTTGTGCTTATTTTTGATTGGTGTTTCAGTTCTTTTGATATTGATCTGCAGGAGCTGTTTGTATGTTTTGGAGATTAATTCCTTGTGGGCGTGTTCGTTTGCAAATATTTGTTCCCGTTCTGAGGGTTGTCTTTTTGTTTTGTTTCGGGTTTCCTTTGCTGTGCAAACGCTGTAAGTTGCATTAGGTCCCATTTGTTTATTTTTGTTTCCTTGTTCATTACTCTAAGACATGGATCGGAAAAGAACTCGCTGAGATTCATGTGAGAGCGTGTTCTCCCTATATTTTCCTCATGTGTTTTAGAGTATCCGTCCTGAGGTGTAGATCTTTCATCTGGTTGGAGTTTATTTTTGTGTATGGTGTTAGAGAGTATTCTACTTTCATCCTCGTTTTAATTTTTTAATATATTTATTCTATTTAGTTTTATGTTTTGCTGCATTGTGTCTTCATGGCTGCATGCGGGCTTTCTGTAGTTGTGGCGAGTGGGGGCTACTCTTCGTTGTGCTGCTTGGGTTTCTCATTGCGATGGCTTCTCTTGTCGCAGAGCACAGGCTCTAGAGCGTGGGCTCAGTAGTTGTGGCGCACGGGCTTAGTTGCTCTGGGGCATGTGGGATCATGCCAGACCAGGGCTCTATCCCGCGTCCCCTGCCTCGGCGAGTGGACTCTCAACCACTGCCCCACCAGGGAAGCCCTGCCCTGTTTTTAATTCTTTTTCGAAGACCTACCCCCAGATGTTTCTTGAGGGCAGGTGTTTTTTTCTTTCCAACCCCGTAGGCCTTGAGAATATTCAGAGCCCATCAGCACAGGTTTTAAAGTTGTTGTTATGGAAAACGGCCACGAGGCGGCAGCATTTCTCCACGCCCCACTCTTCTTTTTCTTTTCTATTTTTCTTATAATTTAATTTATATTTTACATTGTAGTAATGTTGATGTCCAGTGTTGCATTTATCTTAGATGTACAGGAACTTGATTCGGTTATATGCAGTCTTATATGTATTATACTTTGGGTCCTTTTCCCATGTAAGTTCTAAGACTGTGTTCAGTAGAGTTCCCTGTGCTCTTCAGTAGGTTCTTGTTGGTTATGTCTTTGATATATTCTAGTGTGTATCTCTTAATGTCAGCCTCCTAGTTTATCACTTTTCTGTCACTTTCCTTGTTGATAATCATAAGTTTGTTTTCTAAGTCTGTGAGTCTGTTTCTGTTTTGTAAATTAGTTCATGCGTCTGAACTTACAGATTCCACCTGTAAGTGATATCTAATGGTATTTGTCTTTCTCTCTCTGAGTCACTTCACTGAGTATGATCTGTGTCCATCATTGCTGCAGCAGATGGCATCAGTTCGTTCCTTTTTATGGGTGCGTAGTATTCCGTTGTATATGTGTGCTACCTATTCTTCATTTTCCTGTGGATGAACATTACGTTTGATTCTATGTCTTGGCTATTGTCAGCAGCGCTGCCCTGAAAAACAGGGGTGCCCGTGTCATTTCAAATTAGGATTGTCTTTGGAGCTAAGCCCGGGAGTGGGATTGCTGGGTCACATGGTAACACTATGTTTACTTTTTTAAGGAACCTCCATACTCTTGTCCATAGTGGCTGCACCCGTTTACATCCCCACCAACAGCAGAGGATGATTCCGTTTTCCGCAAGGCCTCTCCAGCATTTATTCTTTGGAGATCTTTTTTTTTGAGCTTGGCCATTCTGACGGTTGTGAGGTGATACCCCATTGTAGTTTTGATTTGCATTTCTTTAATAATGAAAGATGTTGAGTACCTTTCCATGTGCTTTTTTTTTTGATATACAGACTGAGTAAAATTCACCTCTCGAAATTACCTTCTTGAAAATCGGCCCAGTTTTGAATTATTTTCTGATGATTTGCCCCAGGGCATTTCTTGAGGTCAGGTGTCATTTACAGCCCCACAGGCCTTGTGAAGATTAAGTGCCATCAGCACCAATTTTAAAGTTGTTGTTACGGGAAATGGCCACAAGGCGGCAGCATGTCTTCAAGCCCAACTCTGGTTACTTGGCAACCAGAGCCTGAGGGAAAGTCCTGTTCCTGGGTTGTCAGAGTGGAATGTGCCCTAAGAAACACCCAAGGCTTGTGTCTCAGGACTTCTTCCCCCTTCCCCTTTACCGCCCACCCGCCATGCCCTGACAGATCCCAACTCCTGCAACACCGCTCTGCTGAGGTGCTGTCATCCTTAGGTGGGGCGACCGTGAGGAGGGAGGCTGGAGGTGGGAACCCCACCACCAGGAGACGGAGCGCCCAAGGGAAGTTTCAAAGCTCTTCCAGCCCAGAGGCTCCACCATCCTTTGGGTGCACTAGGCTTGGTTTCTGTGTAGGAGGGCCAGCAGGGAGCTGGAGACGGTGGGCCCGTGCAGAGGGGAAGGGGCACTCCAGGTCCAAGGCGGGGGTGCTTATTGGCTGGCACATCCTCCTCAGTTTCCTCCTTCCCACGGCAGTCCAGCTTTGGGACCCCAACCTGCTCCGGCTCCAGGGATGTGACAGCAGCCTGGGTCACAGAGGCCTGAGGAGATGGATGGGGAATTTCTTTTCTTTTCTTTTTTTAATTTTTAATTTTCATTGGAGTGTAGGTGGTCTCCCATGTTGCTGGGTTGTTTGGGGGTTTTGTTTTCCTAGCTGGACAACAACGTGATTCACTTATACGTAGATGTGTACATACTGTTTTTCCAGTTCTCTTCCCAAGTAGGTTATTGGAGCGTTGAGTAGGATTCCTTGTGCTACACCCTGGGTCCTCATAGATTATTTTATAAATAGTAGGGTGCATGTGTTAATCTCAACCTGCTAATTTCTCCCTGCCCCCCCCCCCCACGCTTCCCTTTTCCTAACCCTAAGTTTCCTTTCTAAGCCTGTGAGGCTGTTTCTGTTTTGTAAAGGAGTTCATTTGTATCCATTTTCAGATTCCACCTGTAAGTGATATCATATATTTGTGTTTCCCTGTCTCACTTACTTCACTTTGTATGATCATCTCTACCTCCTTCCCCATGGCTGGAAATGCCATGATTTCATGTTTATTCATGGCTGAGTAATACTCCATTGTGTTCCCAGACCCTATCTTCTTTATGCATGCAGCTGTCCTCCTATGCTTAGTTTGCTTCCATGTCTTGGCTATCGTGCAGAGTGCTGCCATGATCGTTGGCGTTCACGTGTCTTTTAAAATTTTGGTTCCCTCGAGATCTTCCCCCGAGGGTGAGACTGCTGGGTCACATGGTAGTTCTATGTTTCATTTCTTAAGGAACCTCCATACCGTTCTCCATAGTGGATGTATCGATTTGCATTTCCCACTGACAGTGTAGGAGGGTTCCCTTTGCTCCACAGCCTCTCCAGCATTTCTTGTTGTAGATTTTTTGATGATGACCTGTGAGAGGTGATACCTCATTGTCGTTTTGATTTGCATGTCTCTCATAATTAGTGATGCTGAGCATCTTTTCATGTGCTTAATGGCCATCAGTATGTCTTCTTTGGAGAGACGTCCGTTTAGATCTTGTGCTTATTTTTGATTGGTGTTTCAGTTCTTTTGATATTGATCTGCAGGAGCTGTTTGTATGTTTTGGAGATTAATTCCTTGTGGGCGTGTTCGTTTGCAAATATTTGTTCCCGTTCTGAGGGTTGTCTTTTTGTTTTGTTTCGGGTTTCCTTTGCTGTGCAAACGCTGTAAGTTGCATTAGGTCCCATTTGTTTATTTTTGTTTCCTTGTTCATTACTCTAAGACATGGATCGGAAAAGAACTCGCTGAGATTCATGTGAGAGCGTGTTCTCCCTATATTTTCCTCATGTGTTTTAGAGTATCCGTCCTGAGGTGTAGATCTTTCATCTGGTTGGAGTTTATTTTTGTGTATGGTGTTAGAGAGTATTCTACTTTCATCCTCGTTTTAATTTTTTAATATATTTATTCTATTTAGTTTTATGTTTTGCTGCATTGTGTCTTCATGGCTGCATGCGGGCTTTCTGTAGTTGTGGCGAGTGGGGGCTACTCTTCGTTGTGCTGCTTGGGTTTCTCATTGCGATGGCTTCTCTTGTTGCAGAGCACAGGCTCTAGAGCGTGGGCTCAGTAGTTGTGGCGCACGGGCTTAGTTGCTCTGTGGCATGTGGGATCATGCCAGACCAGGGCTCTATCCCGCGTCCCCTGCCTCGGCGAGTGGACTCTCAACCACTGCCCCACCAGGGAAGCCCTGCCCTGTTTTTAATTCTTTTTCGAAGACCTACCCCCAGATGTTTCTTGAGGGCAGGTGTTTTTTTCTTTCCAACCCCGTAGGCCTTGAGAATATTCAGAGCCCATCAGCACAGGTTTTAAAGTTGTTGTTATGGAAAACGGCCACGAGGCGGCAGCATTTCTCCACGCCCCACTCTTCTTTTTCTTTTCTATTTTTCTTATAATTTAATTTATATTTTACATTGTAGTAATGTTGATGTCCAGTGTTGCATTTATCTTAGATGTACAGGAACTTGATTCGGTTATATGCAGTCTTATATGTATTATACTTTGGGTCCTTTTCCCATGTAAGTTCTAAGACTGTGTTCAGTAGAGTTCCCTGTGCTCTTCAGTAGGTTCTTGTTGGTTATGTCTTTGATATATTCTAGTGTGTATCTCTTAATGTCAGCCTCCTAGTTTATCACTTTTCTGTCACTTTCCTTGTTGATAATCATAAGTTTGTTTTCTAAGTCTGTGAGTCTGTTTCTGTTTTGTAAATTAGTTCATGCGTCTGAACTTACAGATTCCACCTGTAAGTGATATCTAATGGTATTTGTCTTTCTCTCTCTGAGTCACTTCACTGAGTATGATCTGTGTCCATCATTGCTGCAGCAGATGGCATCAGTTCGTTCCTTTTTATGGGTGCGTAGTATTCCGTTGTATATGTGTGCTACCTATTCTTCATTTTCCTGTGGATGAACATTACGTTTGATTCTATGTCTTGGCTATTGTCAGCAGCGCTGCCCTGAAAAACAGGGGTGCCCGTGTCATTTCAAATTAGGATTGTCTTTGGAGCTAAGCCCGGGAGTGGGATTGCTGGGTCACATGGTAACACTATGTTTACTTTTTTAAGGAACCTCCATACTCTTGTCCATAGTGGCTGCACCCGTTTACATCCCCACCAACAGCAGAGGATGATTCCGTTTTCCGCAAGGCCTCTCCAGCATTTATTCTTTGGAGATCTTTTTTTTTGAGCTTGGCCATTCTGACGGTTGTGAGGTGATACCCCATTGTAGTTTTGATTTGCATTTCTTTAATAATGAAAGATGTTGAGTACCTTTCCATGTGCTTTTTTTTTTGATATACAGACTGAGTAAAATTCACCTCTCGAAATTACCTTCTTGAAAATCGGCCCAGTTTTGAATTATTTTCTGATGATTTGCCCCAGGGCATTTCTTGAGGTCAGGTGTCATTTACAGCCCCACAGGCCTTGTGAAGATTAAGTGCCATCAGCACCAATTTTAAAGTTGTTGTTACGGGAAATGGCCACAAGGCGGCAGCATGTCTTCAAGCCCAACTCTGGTTACTTGGCAACCAGAGCCTGAGGGAAAGTCCTGTTCCTGGGTTGTCAGAGTGGAATGTGCCCTAAGAAACACCCAAGGCTTGTGTCTCAGGACTTCTTCCCCCTTCCCCTTTACCGCCCACCCGCCATGCCCTGACAGATCCCAACTCCTGCAACACCGCTCTGCTGAGGTGCTGTCATCCTTAGGTGGGGCGACCGTGAGGAGGGAGGCTGGAGGTGGGAACCCCACCACCAGGAGACGGAGCGCCCAAGGGAAGTTTCAAAGCTCTTCCAGCCCAGAGGCTCCACCATCCTTTGGGTGCACTAGGCTTGGTTTCTGTGTAGGAGGGCCAGCAGGGAGCTGGAGACGGTGGGCCCGTGCAGAGGGGAAGGGGCACTCCAGGTCCAAGGTGGGGGTGCTTATTGGCTGGCACATCCTCCTCAGTTTCCTCCTTCCCACGGCAGTCCAGCTTTGGGACCCCAACCTGCTCCGGCTCCAGGGATGTGACAGCAGCCTGGGTCACAGAGGCCTGAGGAGATGGATGGGGAATTTCTTTTCTTTTCTTTTTTTAATTTTTAATTTTCATTGGAGTGTAGGTGGTCTCCCATGTTGCTGGGTTGTTTGGGGGTTTTGTTTTCCTAGCTGGACAACAACGTGATTCACTTATACGTAGATGTGTACATACTGTTTTTCCAGTTCTCTTCCCAAGTAGGTTATTGGAGCGTTGAGTAGGATTCCTTGTGCTACACCCTGGGTCCTCATAGATTATTTTATAAATAGTAGGGTGCATGTGTTAATCTCAACCTGCTAATTTCTCCCTGCCCCCCCCCCCCACGCTTCCCTTTTCCTAACCCTAAGTTTCCTTTCTAAGCCTGTGAGGCTGTTTCTGTTTTGTAAAGGAGTTCATTTGTATCCATTTTCAGATTCCACCTGTAAGTGATATCATATATTTGTGTTTCCCTGTCTCACTTACTTCACTTTGTATGATCATCTCTACCTCCTTCCCCATGGCTGGAAATGCCATGATTTCATGTTTATTCATGGCTGAGTAATACTCCATTGTGTTCCCAGACCCTATCTTCTTTATGCATGCAGCTGTCCTCCTATGCTTAGTTTGCTTCCATGTCTTGGCTATCGTGCAGAGTGCTGCCATGATCGTTGGCGTTCACGTGTCTTTTAAAATTTTGGTTCCCTCGAGATCTTCCCCCGAGGGTGAGACTGCTGGGTCACATGGTAGTTCTATGTTTCATTTCTTAAGGAACCTCCATACCGTTCTCCATAGTGGATGTATCGATTTGCATTTCCCACTGACAGTGTAGGAGGGTTCCCTTTGCTCCACAGCCTCTCCAGCACTTCTTGTTGTAGATTTTTTGATGATGACCTGTGAGAGGTGATACCTCATTGTCGTTTTGATTTGCATGTCTCTCATAATTAGTGATGCTGAGCATCTTTTCATGTGCTTAATGGCCATCAGTATGTCTTCTTTGGAGAGACGTCCGTTTAGATCTTGTGCTTATTTTTGATTGGTGTTTCAGTTCTTTTGATATTGATCTGCAGGAGCTGTTTGTATGTTTTGGAGATTAATTCCTTGTGGGCGTGTTCGTTTGCAAATATTTGTTCCCGTTCTGAGGGTTGTCTTTTTGTTTTGTTTCGGGTTTCCTTTGCTGTGCAAACGCTGTAAGTTGCATTAGGTCCCATTTGTTTATTTTTGTTTCCTTGTTCATTACTCTAAGACATGGATCGGAAAAGAACTCGCTGAGATTCATGTGAGAGCGTGTTCTCCCTATATTTTCCTCATGTGTTTTAGAGTATCCGTCCTGAGGTGTAGATCTTTCATCTGGTTGGAGTTTATTTTTGTGTATGGTGTTAGAGAGTATTCTACTTTCATCCTCGTTTTAATTTTTTAATATATTTATTCTATTTAGTTTTATGTTTTGCTGCATTGTGTCTTCATGGCTGCATGCGGGCTTTCTGTAGTTGTGGCGAGTGGGGGCTACTCTTCGTTGTGCTGCTTGGGTTTCTCATTGCGATGGCTTCTCTTGTCGCAGAGCACAGGCTCTAGAGCGTGGGCTCAGTAGTTGTGGCGCACGGGCTTAGTTGCTCTGTGGCATGTGGGATCATGCCAGACCAGGGCTCTATCCCGCGTCCCCTGCCTCGGCGAGTGGACTCTCAACCACTGCCCCACCAGGGAAGCCCTGCCCTGTTTTTAATTCTTTTTCGAAGACCTACCCCCAGATGTTTCTTGAGGGCAGGTGTTTTTTTCTTTCCAACCCCGTAGGCCTTGAGAATATTCAGAGCCCATCAGCACAGGTTTTAAAGTTGTTGTTATGGAAAACGGCCACGAGGCGGCAGCATTTCTCCACGCCCCACTCTTCTTTTTCTTTTCTATTTTTCTTATAATTTAATTTATATTTTACATTGTAGTAATGTTGATGTCCAGTGTTGCATTTATCTTAGATGTACAGGAACTTGATTCGGTTATATGCAGTCTTATATGTATTATACTTTGGGTCCTTTTCCCATGTAAGTTCTAAGACTGTGTTCAGTAGAGTTCCCTGTGCTCTTCAGTAGGTTCTTGTTGGTTATGTCTTTGATATATTCTAGTGTGTATCTCTTAATGTCAGCCTCCTAGTTTATCACTTTTCTGTCACTTTCCTTGTTGATAATCATAAGTTTGTTTTCTAAGTCTGTGAGTCTGTTTCTGTTTTGTAAATTAGTTCATGCGTCTGAACTTACAGATTCCACCTGTAAGTGATATCTAATGGTATTTGTCTTTCTCTCTCTGAGTCACTTCACTGAGTATGATCTGTGTCCATCATTGCTGCAGCAGATGGCATCAGTTCGTTCCTTTTTATGGGTGCGTAGTATTCCGTTGTATATGTGTGCTACCTATTCTTCATTTTCCTGTGGATGAACATTACGTTTGATTCTATGTCTTGGCTATTGTCAGCAGCGCTGCCCTGAAAAACAGGGGTGCCCGTGTCATTTCAAATTAGGATTGTCTTTGGAGCTAAGCCCGGGAGTGGGATTGCTGGGTCACATGGTAACACTATGTTTACTTTTTTAAGGAACCTCCATACTCTTGTCCATAGTGGCTGCACCCGTTTACATCCCCACCAACAGCAGAGGATGATTCCGTTTTCCGCAAGGCCTCTCCAGCATTTATTCTTTGGAGATCTTTTTTTTTGAGCTTGGCCATTCTGACGGTTGTGAGGTGATACCCCATTGTAGTTTTGATTTGCATTTCTTTAATAATGAAAGATGTTGAGTACCTTTCCATGTGCTTTTTTTTTTGATATACAGACTGAGTAAAATTCACCTCTCGAAATTACCTTCTTGAAAATCGGCCCAGTTTTGAATTATTTTCTGATGATTTGCCCCAGGGCATTTCTTGAGGTCAGGTGTCATTTACAGCCCCACAGGCCTTGTGAAGATTAAGTGCCATCAGCACCAATTTTAAAGTTGTTGTTACGGGAAATGGCCACAAGGCGGCAGCATGTCTTCAAGCCCAACTCTGGTTACTTGGCAACCAGAGCCTGAGGGAAAGTCCTGTTCCTGGGTTGTCAGAGTGGAATGTGCCCTAAGAAACACCCAAGGCTTGTGTCTCAGGACTTCTTCCCCCTTCCCCTTTACCGCCCACCCGCCATGCCCTGACAGATCCCAACTCCTGCAACACCGCTCTGCTGAGGTGCTGTCATCCTTAGGTGGGGCGACCGTGAGGAGGGAGGCTGGAGGTGGGAACCCCACCACCAGGAGACGGAGCGCCCAAGGGAAGTTTCAAAGCTCTTCCAGCCCAGAGGCTCCACCATCCTTTGGGTGCACTAGGCTTGGTTTCTGTGTAGGAGGGCCAGCAGGGAGCTGGAGACGGTGGGCCCGTGCAGAGGGGAAGGGGCACTCCAGGTCCAAGGCGGGGGTGCTTATTGGCTGGCACATCCTCCTCAGTTTCCTCCTTCCCACGGCAGTCCAGCTTTGGGACCCCAACCTGCTCCGGCTCCAGGGATGTGACAGCAGCCTGGGTCACAGAGGCCTGAGGAGATGGATGGGGAATTTCTTTTCTTTTCTTTTTTTAATTTTTAATTTTCATTGGAGTGTAGGTGGTCTCCCATGTTGCTGGGTTGTTTGGGGGTTTTGTTTTCCTAGCTGGACAACAACGTGATTCACTTATACGTAGATGTGTACATACTGTTTTTCCAGTTCTCTTCCCAAGTAGGTTATTGGAGCGTTGAGTAGGATTCCTTGTGCTACACCCTGGGTCCTCATAGATTATTTTATAAATAGTAGGGTGCATGTGTTAATCTCAACCTGCTAATTTCTCCCTGCCCCCCCCCCCCACGCTTCCCTTTTCCTAACCCTAAGTTTCCTTTCTAAGCCTGTGAGGCTGTTTCTGTTTTGTAAAGGAGTTCATTTGTATCCATTTTCAGATTCCACCTGTAAGTGATATCATATATTTGTGTTTCCCTGTCTCACTTACTTCACTTTGTATGATCATCTCTACCTCCTTCCCCATGGCTGGAAATGCCATGATTTCATGTTTATTCATGGCTGAGTAATACTCCATTGTGTTCCCAGACCCTATCTTCTTTATGCATGCAGCTGTCCTCCTATGCTTAGTTTGCTTCCATGTCTTGGCTATCGTGCAGAGTGCTGCCATGATCGTTGGCGTTCACGTGTCTTTTAAAATTTTGGTTCCCTCGAGATCTTCCCCCGAGGGTGAGACTGCTGGGTCACATGGTAGTTCTATGTTTCATTTCTTAAGGAACCTCCATACCGTTCTCCATAGTGGATGTATCGATTTGCATTTCCCACTGACAGTGTAGGAGGGTTCCCTTTGCTCCACAGCCTCTCCAGCATTTCTTGTTGTAGATTTTTTGATGATGACCTGTGAGAGGTGATACCTCATTGTCGTTTTGATTTGCATGTCTCTCATAATTAGTGATGCTGAGCATCTTTTCATGTGCTTAATGGCCATCAGTATGTCTTCTTTGGAGAGACGTCCGTTTAGATCTTGTGCTTATTTTTGATTGGTGTTTCAGTTCTTTTGATATTGATCTGCAGGAGCTGTTTGTATGTTTTGGAGATTAATTCCTTGTGGGCGTGTTCGTTTGCAAATATTTGTTCCCGTTCTGAGGGTTGTCTTTTTGTTTTGTTTCGGGTTTCCTTTGCTGTGCAAACGCTGTAAGTTGCATTAGGTCCCATTTGTTTATTTTTGTTTCCTTGTTCATTACTCTAAGACATGGATCGGAAAAGAACTCGCTGAGATTCATGTGAGAGCGTGTTCTCCCTATATTTTCCTCATGTGTTTTAGAGTATCCGTCCTGAGGTGTAGATCTTTCATCTGGTTGGAGTTTATTTTTGTGTATGGTGTTAGAGAGTATTCTACTTTCATCCTCGTTTTAATTTTTTAATATATTTATTCTATTTAGTTTTATGTTTTGCTGCATTGTGTCTTCATGGCTGCATGCGGGCTTTCTGTAGTTGTGGCGAGTGGGGGCTACTCTTCGTTGTGCTGCTTGGGTTTCTCATTGCGATGGCTTCTCTTGTCGCAGAGCACAGGCTCTAGAGCGTGGGCTCAGTAGTTGTGGCGCACGGGCTTAGTTGCTCTGTGGCATGTGGGATCATGCCAGACCAGGGCTCTATCCCGCGTCCCCTGCCTCGGCGAGTGGACTCTCAACCACTGCCCCACCAGGGAAGCCCTGCCCTGTTTTTAATTCTTTTTCGAAGACCTACCCCCAGATGTTTCTTGAGGGCAGGTGTTTTTTTCTTTCCAACCCCGTAGGCCTTGAGAATATTCAGAGCCCATCAGCACAGGTTTTAAAGTTGTTGTTATGGAAAACGGCCACGAGGCGGCAGCATTTCTCCACGCCCCACTCTTCTTTTTCTTTTCTATTTTTCTTATAATTTAATTTATATTTTACATTGTAGTAATGTTGATGTCCAGTGTTGCATTTATCTTAGATGTACAGGAACTTGATTCGGTTATATGCAGTCTTATATGTATTATACTTTGGGTCCTTTTCCCATGTAAGTTCTAAGACTGTGTTCAGTAGAGTTCCCTGTGCTCTTCAGTAGGTTCTTGTTGGTTATGTCTTTGATATATTCTAGTGTGTATCTCTTAATGTCAGCCTCCTAGTTTATCACTTTTCTGTCACTTTCCTTGTTGATAATCATAAGTTTGTTTTCTAAGTCTGTGAGTCTGTTTCTGTTTTGTAAATTAGTTCATGCGTCTGAACTTACAGATTCCACCTGTAAGTGATATCTAATGGTATTTGTCTTTCTCTCTCTGAGTCACTTCACTGAGTATGATCTGTGTCCATCATTGCTGCAGCAGATGGCATCAGTTCGTTCCTTTTTATGGGTGCGTAGTATTCCGTTGTATATGTGTGCTACCTATTCTTCATTTTCCTGTGGATGAACATTACGTTTGATTCTATGTCTTGGCTATTGTCAGCAGCGCTGCCCTGAAAAACAGGGGTGCCCGTGTCATTTCAAATTAGGATTGTCTTTGGAGCTAAGCCCGGGAGTGGGATTGCTGGGTCACATGGTAACACTATGTTTACTTTTTTAAGGAACCTCCATACTCTTGTCCATAGTGGCTGCACCCGTTTACATCCCCACCAACAGCAGAGGATGATTCCGTTTTCCGCAAGGCCTCTCCAGCATTTATTCTTTGGAGATCTTTTTTTTTGAGCTTGGCCATTCTGACGGTTGTGAGGTGATACCCCATTGTAGTTTTGATTTGCATTTCTTTAATAATGAAAGATGTTGAGTACCTTTCCATGTGCTTTTTTTTTTGATATACAGACTGAGTAAAATTCACCTCTCGAAATTACCTTCTTGAAAATCGGCCCAGTTTTGAATTATTTTCTGATGATTTGCCCCAGGGCATTTCTTGAGGTCAGGTGTCATTTACAGCCCCACAGGCCTTGTGAAGATTAAGTGCCATCAGCACCAATTTTAAAGTTGTTGTTACGGGAAATGGCCACAAGGCGGCAGCATGTCTTCAAGCCCAACTCTGGTTACTTGGCAACCAGAGCCTGAGGGAAAGTCCTGTTCCTGGGTTGTCAGAGTGGAATGTGCCCTAAGAAACACCCAAGGCTTGTGTCTCAGGACTTCTTCCCCCTTCCCCTTTACCGCCCACCCGCCATGCCCTGACAGATCCCAACTCCTGCAACACCGCTCTGCTGAGGTGCTGTCATCCTTAGGTGGGGCGACCGTGAGGAGGGAGGCTGGAGGTGGGAACCCCACCACCAGGAGACGGAGCGCCCAAGGGAAGTTTCAAAGCTCTTCCAGCCCAGAGGCTCCACCATCCTTTGGGTGCACTAGGCTTGGTTTCTGTGTAGGAGGGCCAGCAGGGAGCTGGAGACGGTGGGCCCGTGCAGAGGGGAAGGGGCACTCCAGGTCCAAGGCGGGGGTGCTTATTGGCTGGCACATCCTCCTCAGTTTCCTCCTTCCCACGGCAGTCCAGCTTTGGGACCCCAACCTGCTCCGGCTCCAGGGATGTGACAGCAGCCTGGGTCACAGAGGCCTGAGGAGATGGATGGGGAATTTCTTTTTTTAATTTTTTTAATTTTTTTTAATTTTTTTAATTTTTTTTTTAATTTTTAATTTTTTTAATTTTTAATTTTTTTTTAATTTTTTTTTAATTTTTAATTTTTTTAATTTTTAATTTTTTTTTAATTTTTTAATTTTTTTAATTTTTAATTTTTAATTTTTCAATTTTTTTTTTAATTTTTTAATTTTTTTTTTTTAATTTTTTAATTTTTTTAATTTTTTTAATTTTTTTAATTTTTAATTTTTTTTTTTAATTTTTTAATTTTTTAATTTTTAATTTTTAATTTTTTTAATTTTTAATTTTCATTGGAGTGTAGGTGGTCTCCCATGTTGCTGGGTTGTTTGGGGGTTTTGTTTTCCTAGCTGGACAACAACGTGATTCACTTATACGTAGATGTGTACATACTGTTTTTCCAGTTCTCTTCCCAAGTAGGTTATTGGAGCGTTGAGTAGGATTCCTTGTGCTACACCCTGGGTCCTCATAGATTATTTTATAAATAGTAGGGTGCATGTGTTAATCTCAACCTGCTAATTTCTCCCTGCCCCCCCCCCCCACGCTTCCCTTTTCCTAACCCTAAGTTTCCTTTCTAAGCCTGTGAGGCTGTTTCTGTTTTGTAAAGGAGTTCATTTGTATCCATTTTCAGATTCCACCTGTAAGTGATATCATATATTTGTGTTTCCCTGTCTCACTTACTTCACTTTGTATGATCATCTCTACCTCCTTCCCCATGGCTGGAAATGCCATGATTTCATGTTTATTCATGGCTGAGTAATACTCCATTGTGTTCCCAGACCCTATCTTCTTTATGCATGCAGCTGTCCTCCTATGCTTAGTTTGCTTCCATGTCTTGGCTATCGTGCAGAGTGCTGCCATGATCGTTGGCGTTCACGTGTCTTTTAAAATTTTGGTTCCCTCGAGATCTTCCCCCGAGGGTGAGACTGCTGGGTCACATGGTAGTTCTATGTTTCATTTCTTAAGGAACCTCCATACCGTTCTCCATAGTGGATGTATCGATTTGCATTTCCCACTGACAGTGTAGGAGGGTTCCCTTTGCTCCACAGCCTCTCCAGCATTTCTTGTTGTAGATTTTTTGATGATGACCTGTGAGAGGTGATACCTCATTGTCGTTTTGATTTGCATGTCTCTCATAATTAGTGATGCTGAGCATCTTTTCATGTGCTTAATGGCCATCAGTATGTCTTCTTTGGAGAGACGTCCGTTTAGATCTTGTGCTTATTTTTGATTGGTGTTTCAGTTCTTTTGATATTGATCTGCAGGAGCTGTTTGTATGTTTTGGAGATTAATTCCTTGTGGGCGTGTTCGTTTGCAAATATTTGTTCCCGTTCTGAGGGTTGTCTTTTTGTTTTGTTTCGGGTTTCCTTTGCTGTGCAAACGCTGTAAGTTGCATTAGGTCCCATTTGTTTATTTTTGTTTCCTTGTTCATTACTCTAAGACATGGATCGGAAAAGAACTCGCTGAGATTCATGTGAGAGCGTGTTCTCCCTATATTTTCCTCATGTGTTTTAGAGTATCCGTCCTGAGGTGTAGATCTTTCATCTGGTTGGAGTTTATTTTTGTGTATGGTGTTAGAGAGTATTCTACTTTCATCCTCGTTTTAATTTTTTAATATATTTATTCTATTTAGTTTTATGTTTTGCTGCATTGTGTCTTCATGGCTGCATGCGGGCTTTCTGTAGTTGTGGCGAGTGGGGGCTACTCTTCGTTGTGCTGCTTGGGTTTCTCATTGCGATGGCTTCTCTTGTCGCAGAGCACAGGCTCTAGAGCGTGGGCTCAGTAGTTGTGGCGCACGGGCTTAGTTGCTCTGTGGCATGTGGGATCATGCCAGACCAGGGCTCTATCCCGCGTCCCCTGCCTCGGCGAGTGGACTCTCAACCACTGCCCCACCAGGGAAGCCCTGCCCTGTTTTTAATTCTTTTTCGAAGACCTACCCCCAGATGTTTCTTGAGGGCAGGTGTTTTTTTCTTTCCAACCCCGTAGGCCTTGAGAATATTCAGAGCCCATCAGCACAGGTTTTAAAGTTGTTGTTATGGAAAACGGCCACGAGGCGGCAGCATTTCTCCACGCCCCACTCTTCTTTTTCTTTTCTATTTTTCTTATAATTTAATTTATATTTTACATTGTAGTAATGTTGATGTCCAGTGTTGCATTTATCTTAGATGTACAGGAACTTGATTCGGTTATATGCAGTCTTATATGTATTATACTTTGGGTCCTTTTCCCATGTAAGTTCTAAGACTGTGTTCAGTAGAGTTCCCTGTGCTCTTCAGTAGGTTCTTGTTGGTTATGTCTTTGATATATTCTAGTGTGTATCTCTTAATGTCAGCCTCCTAGTTTATCACTTTTCTGTCACTTTCCTTGTTGATAATCATAAGTTTGTTTTCTAAGTCTGTGAGTCTGTTTCTGTTTTGTAAATTAGTTCATGCGTCTGAACTTACAGATTCCACCTGTAAGTGATATCTAATGGTATTTGTCTTTCTCTCTCTGAGTCACTTCACTGAGTATGATCTGTGTCCATCATTGCTGCAGCAGATGGCATCAGTTCGTTCCTTTTTATGGGTGCGTAGTATTCCGTTGTATATGTGTGCTACCTATTCTTCATTTTCCTGTGGATGAACATTACGTTTGATTCTATGTCTTGGCTATTGTCAGCAGCGCTGCCCTGAAAAACAGGGGTGCCCGTGTCATTTCAAATTAGGATTGTCTTTGGAGCTAAGCCCGGGAGTGGGATTGCTGGGTCACATGGTAACACTATGTTTACTTTTTTAAGGAACCTCCATACTCTTGTCCATAGTGGCTGCACCCGTTTACATCCCCACCAACAGCAGAGGATGATTCCGTTTTCCGCAAGGCCTCTCCAGCATTTATTCTTTGGAGATCTTTTTTTTTGAGCTTGGCCATTCTGACGGTTGTGAGGTGATACCCCATTGTAGTTTTGATTTGCATTTCTTTAATAATGAAAGATGTTGAGTACCTTTCCATGTGCTTTTTTTTTTGATATACAGACTGAGTAAAATTCACCTCTCGAAATTACCTTCTTGAAAATCGGCCCAGTTTTGAATTATTTTCTGATGATTTGCCCCAGGGCATTTCTTGAGGTCAGGTGTCATTTACAGCCCCACAGGCCTTGTGAAGATTAAGTGCCATCAGCACCAATTTTAAAGTTGTTGTTACGGGAAATGGCCACAAGGCGGCAGCATGTCTTCAAGCCCAACTCTGGTTACTTGGCAACCAGAGCCTGAGGGAAAGTCCTGTTCCTGGGTTGTCAGAGTGGAATGTGCCCTAAGAAACACCCAAGGCTTGTGTCTCAGGACTTCTTCCCCCTTCCCCTTTACCGCCCACCCGCCATGCCCTGACAGATCCCAACTCCTGCAACACCGCTCTGCTGAGGTGCTGTCATCCTTAGGTGGGGCGACCGTGAGGAGGGAGGCTGGAGGTGGGAACCCCACCACCAGGAGACGGAGCGCCCAAGGGAAGTTTCAAAGCTCTTCCAGCCCAGAGGCTCCACCATCCTTTGGGTGCACTAGGCTTGGTTTCTGTGTAGGAGGGCCAGCAGGGAGCTGGAGACGGTGGGCCCGTGCAGAGGGGAAGGGGCACTCCAGGTCCAAGGCGGGGGTGCTTATTGGCTGGCACATCCTCCTCAGTTTCCTCCTTCCCACGGCAGTCCAGCTTTGGGACCCCAACCTGCTCCGGCTCCAGGGATGTGACAGCAGCCTGGGTCACAGAGGCCTGAGGAGATGGATGGGGAATTTCTTTTCTTTTCTTTTTTTAATTTTTAATTTTCATTGGAGTGTAGGTGGTCTCCCATGTTGCTGGGTTGTTTGGGGGTTTTGTTTTCCTAGCTGGACAACAACGTGATTCACTTATACGTAGATGTGTACATACTGTTTTTCCAGTTCTCTTCCCAAGTAGGTTATTGGAGCGTTGAGTAGGATTCCTTGTGCTACACCCTGGGTCCTCATAGATTATTTTATAAATAGTAGGGTGCATGTGTTAATCTCAACCTGCTAATTTCTCCCTGCCCCCCCCCCCCACGCTTCCCTTTTCCTAACCCTAAGTTTCCTTTCTAAGCCTGTGAGGCTGTTTCTGTTTTGTAAAGGAGTTCATTTGTATCCATTTTCAGATTCCACCTGTAAGTGATATCATATATTTGTGTTTCCCTGTCTCACTTACTTCACTTTGTATGATCATCTCTACCTCCTTCCCCATGGCTGGAAATGCCATGATTTCATGTTTATTCATGGCTGAGTAATACTCCATTGTGTTCCCAGACCCTATCTTCTTTATGCATGCAGCTGTCCTCCTATGCTTAGTTTGCTTCCATGTCTTGGCTATCGTGCAGAGTGCTGCCATGATCGTTGGCGTTCACGTGTCTTTTAAAATTTTGGTTCCCTCGAGATCTTCCCCCGAGGGTGAGACTGCTGGGTCACATGGTAGTTCTATGTTTCATTTCTTAAGGAACCTCCATACCGTTCTCCATAGTGGATGTATCGATTTGCATTTCCCACTGACAGTGTAGGAGGGTTCCCTTTGCTCCACAGCCTCTCCAGCATTTCTTGTTGTAGATTTTTTGATGATGACCTGTGAGAGGTGATACCTCATTGTCGTTTTGATTTGCATGTCTCTCATAATTAGTGATGCTGAGCATCTTTTCATGTGCTTAATGGCCATCAGTATGTCTTCTTTGGAGAGACGTCCGTTTAGATCTTGTGCTTATTTTTGATTGGTGTTTCAGTTCTTTTGATATTGATCTGCAGGAGCTGTTTGTATGTTTTGGAGATTAATTCCTTGTGGGCGTGTTCGTTTGCAAATATTTGTTCCCGTTCTGAGGGTTGTCTTTTTGTTTTGTTTCGGGTTTCCTTTGCTGTGCAAACGCTGTAAGTTGCATTAGGTCCCATTTGTTTATTTTTGTTTCCTTGTTCATTACTCTAAGACATGGATCGGAAAAGAACTCGCTGAGATTCATGTGAGAGCGTGTTCTCCCTATATTTTCCTCATGTGTTTTAGAGTATCCGTCCTGAGGTGTAGATCTTTCATCTGGTTGGAGTTTATTTTTGTGTATGGTGTTAGAGAGTATTCTACTTTCATCCTCGTTTTAATTTTTTAATATATTTATTCTATTTAGTTTTATGTTTTGCTGCATTGTGTCTTCATGGCTGCATGCGGGCTTTCTGTAGTTGTGGCGAGTGGGGGCTACTCTTCGTTGTGCTGCTTGGGTTTCTCATTGCGATGGCTTCTCTTGTCGCAGAGCACAGGCTCTAGAGCGTGGGCTCAGTAGTTGTGGCGCACGGGCTTAGTTGCTCTGTGGCATGTGGGATCATGCCAGACCAGGGCTCTATCCCGCGTCCCCTGCCTCGGCGAGTGGACTCTCAACCACTGCCCCACCAGGGAAGCCCTGCCCTGTTTTTAATTCTTTTTCGAAGACCTACCCCCAGATGTTTCTTGAGGGCAGGTGTTTTTTTCTTTCCAACCCCGTAGGCCTTGAGAATATTCAGAGCCCATCAGCACAGGTTTTAAAGTTGTTGTTATGGAAAACGGCCACGAGGCGGCAGCATTTCTCCACGCCCCACTCTTCTTTTTCTTTTCTATTTTTCTTATAATTTAATTTATATTTTACATTGTAGTAATGTTGATGTCCAGTGTTGCATTTATCTTAGATGTACAGGAACTTGATTCGGTTATATGCAGTCTTATATGTATTATACTTTGGGTCCTTTTCCCATGTAAGTTCTAAGACTGTGTTCAGTAGAGTTCCCTGTGCTCTTCAGTAGGTTCTTGTTGGTTATGTCTTTGATATATTCTAGTGTGTATCTCTTAATGTCAGCCTCCTAGTTTATCACTTTTCTGTCACTTTCCTTGTTGATAATCATAAGTTTGTTTTCTAAGTCTGTGAGTCTGTTTCTGTTTTGTAAATTAGTTCATGCGTCTGAACTTACAGATTCCACCTGTAAGTGATATCTAATGGTATTTGTCTTTCTCTCTCTGAGTCACTTCACTGAGTATGATCTGTGTCCATCATTGCTGCAGCAGATGGCATCAGTTCGTTCCTTTTTATGGGTGCGTAGTATTCCGTTGTATATGTGTGCTACCTATTCTTCATTTTCCTGTGGATGAACATTACGTTTGATTCTATGTCTTGGCTATTGTCAGCAGCGCTGCCCTGAAAAACAGGGGTGCCCGTGTCATTTCAAATTAGGATTGTCTTTGGAGCTAAGCCCGGGAGTGGGATTGCTGGGTCACATGGTAACACTATGTTTACTTTTTTAAGGAACCTCCATACTCTTGTCCATAGTGGCTGCACCCGTTTACATCCCCACCAACAGCAGAGGATGATTCCGTTTTCCGCAAGGCCTCTCCAGCATTTATTCTTTGGAGATCTTTTTTTTTGAGCTTGGCCATTCTGACGGTTGTGAGGTGATACCCCATTGTAGTTTTGATTTGCATTTCTTTAATAATGAAAGATGTTGAGTACCTTTCCATGTGCTTTTTTTTTTGATATACAGACTGAGTAAAATTCACCTCTCGAAATTACCTTCTTGAAAATCGGCCCAGTTTTGAATTATTTTCTGATGATTTGCCCCAGGGCATTTCTTGAGGTCAGGTGTCATTTACAGCCCCACAGGCCTTGTGAAGATTAAGTGCCATCAGCACCAATTTTAAAGTTGTTGTTACGGGAAATGGCCACAAGGCGGCAGCATGTCTTCAAGCCCAACTCTGGTTACTTGGCAACCAGAGCCTGAGGGAAAGTCCTGTTCCTGGGTTGTCAGAGTGGAATGTGCCCTAAGAAACACCCAAGGCTTGTGTCTCAGGACTTCTTCCCCCTTCCCCTTTACCGCCCACCCGCCATGCCCTGACAGATCCCAACTCCTGCAACACCGCTCTGCTGAGGTGCTGTCATCCTTAGGTGGGGCGACCGTGAGGAGGGAGGCTGGAGGTGGGAACCCCACCACCAGGAGACGGAGCGCCCAAGGGAAGTTTCAAAGCTCTTCCAGCCCAGAGGCTCCACCATCCTTTGGGTGCACTAGGCTTGGTTTCTGTGTAGGAGGGCCAGCAGGGAGCTGGAGACGGTGGGCCCGTGCAGAGGGGAAGGGGCACTCCAGGTCCAAGGCGGGGGTGCTTATTGGCTGGCACATCCTCCTCAGTTTCCTCCTTCCCACGGCAGTCCAGCTTTGGGACCCCAACCTGCTCCGGCTCCAGGGATGTGACAGCAGCCTGGGTCACAGAGGCCTGAGGAGATGGATGGGGAATTTCTTTTCTTTTCTTTTTTTAATTTTTAATTTTCATTGGAGTGTAGGTGGTCTCCCATGTTGCTGGGTTGTTTGGGGGTTTTGTTTTCCTAGCTGGACAACAACGTGATTCACTTATACGTAGATGTGTACATACTGTTTTTCCAGTTCTCTTCCCAAGTAGGTTATTGGAGCGTTGAGTAGGATTCCTTGTGCTACACCCTGGGTCCTCATAGATTATTTTATAAATAGTAGGGTGCATGTGTTAATCTCAACCTGCTAATTTCTCCCTGCCCCCCCCCCCCACGCTTCCCTTTTCCTAACCCTAAGTTTCCTTTCTAAGCCTGTGAGGCTGTTTCTGTTTTGTAAAGGAGTTCATTTGTATCCATTTTCAGATTCCACCTGTAAGTGATATCATATATTTGTGTTTCCCTGTCTCACTTACTTCACTTTGTATGATCATCTCTACCTCCTTCCCCATGGCTGGAAATGCCATGATTTCATGTTTATTCATGGCTGAGTAATACTCCATTGTGTTCCCAGACCCTATCTTCTTTATGCATGCAGCTGTCCTCCTATGCTTAGTTTGCTTCCATGTCTTGGCTATCGTGCAGAGTGCTGCCATGATCGTTGGCGTTCACGTGTCTTTTAAAATTTTGGTTCCCTCGAGATCTTCCCCCGAGGGTGAGACTGCTGGGTCACATGGTAGTTCTATGTTTCATTTCTTAAGGAACCTCCATACCGTTCTCCATAGTGGATGTATCGATTTGCATTTCCCACTGACAGTGTAGGAGGGTTCCCTTTGCTCCACAGCCTCTCCAGCATTTCTTGTTGTAGATTTTTTGATGATGACCTGTGAGAGGTGATACCTCATTGTCGTTTTGATTTGCATGTCTCTCATAATTAGTGATGCTGAGCATCTTTTCATGTGCTTAATGGCCATCAGTATGTCTTCTTTGGAGAGACGTCCGTTTAGATCTTGTGCTTATTTTTGATTGGTGTTTCAGTTCTTTTGATATTGATCTGCAGGAGCTGTTTGTATGTTTTGGAGATTAATTCCTTGTGGGCGTGTTCGTTTGCAAATATTTGTTCCCGTTCTGAGGGTTGTCTTTTTGTTTTGTTTCGGGTTTCCTTTGCTGTGCAAACGCTGTAAGTTGCATTAGGTCCCATTTGTTTATTTTTGTTTCCTTGTTCATTACTCTAAGACATGGATCGGAAAAGAACTCGCTGAGATTCATGTGAGAGCGTGTTCTCCCTATATTTTCCTCATGTGTTTTAGAGTATCCGTCCTGAGGTGTAGATCTTTCATCTGGTTGGAGTTTATTTTTGTGTATGGTGTTAGAGAGTATTCTACTTTCATCCTCGTTTTAATTTTTTAATATATTTATTCTATTTAGTTTTATGTTTTGCTGCATTGTGTCTTCATGGCTGCATGCGGGCTTTCTGTAGTTGTGGCGAGTGGGGGCTACTCTTCGTTGTGCTGCTTGGGTTTCTCATTGCGATGGCTTCTCTTGTCGCAGAGCACAGGCTCTAGAGCGTGGGCTCAGTAGTTGTGGCGCACGGGCTTAGTTGCTCTGTGGCATGTGGGATCATGCCAGACCAGGGCTCTATCCCGCGTCCCCTGCCTCGGCGAGTGGACTCTCAACCACTGCCCCACCAGGGAAGCCCTGCCCTGTTTTTAATTCTTTTTCGAAGACCTACCCCCAGATGTTTCTTGAGGGCAGGTGTTTTTTTCTTTCCAACCCCGTAGGCCTTGAGAATATTCAGAGCCCATCAGCACAGGTTTTAAAGTTGTTGTTATGGAAAACGGCCACGAGGCGGCAGCATTTCTCCACGCCCCACTCTTCTTTTTCTTTTCTATTTTTCTTATAATTTAATTTATATTTTACATTGTAGTAATGTTGATGTCCAGTGTTGCATTTATCTTAGATGTACAGGAACTTGATTCGGTTATATGCAGTCTTATATGTATTATACTTTGGGTCCTTTTCCCATGTAAGTTCTAAGACTGTGTTCAGTAGAGTTCCCTGTGCTCTTCAGTAGGTTCTTGTTGGTTATGTCTTTGATATATTCTAGTGTGTATCTCTTAATGTCAGCCTCCTAGTTTATCACTTTTCTGTCACTTTCCTTGTTGATAATCATAAGTTTGTTTTCTAAGTCTGTGAGTCTGTTTCTGTTTTGTAAATTAGTTCATGCGTCTGAACTTACAGATTCCACCTGTAAGTGATATCTAATGGTATTTGTCTTTCTCTCTCTGAGTCACTTCACTGAGTATGATCTGTGTCCATCATTGCTGCAGCAGATGGCATCAGTTCGTTCCTTTTTATGGGTGCGTAGTATTCCGTTGTATATGTGTGCTACCTATTCTTCATTTTCCTGTGGATGAACATTACGTTTGATTCTATGTCTTGGCTATTGTCAGCAGCGCTGCCCTGAAAAACAGGGGTGCCCGTGTCATTTCAAATTAGGATTGTCTTTGGAGCTAAGCCCGGGAGTGGGATTGCTGGGTCACATGGTAACACTATGTTTACTTTTTTAAGGAACCTCCATACTCTTGTCCATAGTGGCTGCACCCGTTTACATCCCCACCAACAGCAGAGGATGATTCCGTTTTCCGCAAGGCCTCTCCAGCATTTATTCTTTGGAGATCTTTTTTTTTGAGCTTGGCCATTCTGACGGTTGTGAGGTGATACCCCATTGTAGTTTTGATTTGCATTTCTTTAATAATGAAAGATGTTGAGTACCTTTCCATGTGCTTTTTTTTTTGATATACAGACTGAGTAAAATTCACCTCTCGAAATTACCTTCTTGAAAATCGGCCCAGTTTTGAATTATTTTCTGATGATTTGCCCCAGGGCATTTCTTGAGGTCAGGTGTCATTTACAGCCCCACAGGCCTTGTGAAGATTAAGTGCCATCAGCACCAATTTTAAAGTTGTTGTTACGGGAAATGGCCACAAGGCGGCAGCATGTCTTCAAGCCCAACTCTGGTTACTTGGCAACCAGAGCCTGAGGGAAAGTCCTGTTCCTGGGTTGTCAGAGTGGAATGTGCCCTAAGAAACACCCAAGGCTTGTGTCTCAGGACTTCTTCCCCCTTCCCCTTTACCGCCCACCCGCCATGCCCTGACAGATCCCAACTCCTGCAACACCGCTCTGCTGAGGTGCTGTCATCCTTAGGTGGGGCGACCGTGAGGAGGGAGGCTGGAGGTGGGAACCCCACCACCAGGAGACGGAGCGCCCAAGGGAAGTTTCAAAGCTCTTCCAGCCCAGAGGCTCCACCATCCTTTGGGTGCACTAGGCTTGGTTTCTGTGTAGGAGGGCCAGCAGGGAGCTGGAGACGGTGGGCCCGTGCAGAGGGGAAGGGGCACTCCAGGTCCAAGGCGGGGGTGCTTATTGGCTGGCACATCCTCCTCAGTTTCCTCCTTCCCACGGCAGTCCAGCTTTGGGACCCCAACCTGCTCCGGCTCCAGGGATGTGACAGCAGCCTGGGTCACAGAGGCCTGAGGAGATGGATGGGGAATTTCTTTTCTTTTCTTTTTTTAATTTTTAATTTTCATTGGAGTGTAGGTGGTCTCCCATGTTGCTGGGTTGTTTGGGGGTTTTGTTTTCCTAGCTGGACAACAACGTGATTCACTTATACGTAGATGTGTACATACTGTTTTTCCAGTTCTCTTCCCAAGTAGGTTATTGGAGCGTTGAGTAGGATTCCTTGTGCTACACCCTGGGTCCTCATAGATTATTTTATAAATAGTAGGGTGCATGTGTTAATCTCAACCTGCTAATTTCTCCCTGCCCCCCCCCCCCACGCTTCCCTTTTCCTAACCCTAAGTTTCCTTTCTAAGCCTGTGAGGCTGTTTCTGTTTTGTAAAGGAGTTCATTTGTATCCATTTTCAGATTCCACCTGTAAGTGATATCATATATTTGTGTTTCCCTGTCTCACTTACTTCACTTTGTATGATCATCTCTACCTCCTTCCCCATGGCTGGAAATGCCATGATTTCATGTTTATTCATGGCTGAGTAATACTCCATTGTGTTCCCAGACCCTATCTTCTTTATGCATGCAGCTGTCCTCCTATGCTTAGTTTGCTTCCATGTCTTGGCTATCGTGCAGAGTGCTGCCATGATCGTTGGCGTTCACGTGTCTTTTAAAATTTTGGTTCCCTCGAGATCTTCCCCCGAGGGTGAGACTGCTGGGTCACATGGTAGTTCTATGTTTCATTTCTTAAGGAACCTCCATACCGTTCTCCATAGTGGATGTATCGATTTGCATTTCCCACTGACAGTGTAGGAGGGTTCCCTTTGCTCCACAGCCTCTCCAGCATTTCTTGTTGTAGATTTTTTGATGATGACCTGTGAGAGGTGATACCTCATTGTCGTTTTGATTTGCATGTCTCTCATAATTAGTGATGCTGAGCATCTTTTCATGTGCTTAATGGCCATCAGTATGTCTTCTTTGGAGAGACGTCCGTTTAGATCTTGTGCTTATTTTTGATTGGTGTTTCAGTTCTTTTGATATTGATCTGCAGGAGCTGTTTGTATGTTTTGGAGATTAATTCCTTGTGGGCGTGTTCGTTTGCAAATATTTGTTCCCGTTCTGAGGGTTGTCTTTTTGTTTTGTTTCGGGTTTCCTTTGCTGTGCAAACGCTGTAAGTTGCATTAGGTCCCATTTGTTTATTTTTGTTTCCTTGTTCATTACTCTAAGACATGGATCGGAAAAGAACTCGCTGAGATTCATGTGAGAGCGTGTTCTCCCTATATTTTCCTCATGTGTTTTAGAGTATCCGTCCTGAGGTGTAGATCTTTCATCTGGTTGGAGTTTATTTTTGTGTATGGTGTTAGAGAGTATTCTACTTTCATCCTCGTTTTAATTTTTTAATATATTTATTCTATTTAGTTTTATGTTTTGCTGCATTGTGTCTTCATGGCTGCATGCGGGCTTTCTGTAGTTGTGGCGAGTGGGGGCTACTCTTCGTTGTGCTGCTTGGGTTTCTCATTGCGATGGCTTCTCTTGTCGCAGAGCACAGGCTCTAGAGCGTGGGCTCAGTAGTTGTGGCGCACGGGCTTAGTTGCTCTGTGGCATGTGGGATCATGCCAGACCAGGGCTCTATCCCGCGTCCCCTGCCTCGGCGAGTGGACTCTCAACCACTGCCCCACCAGGGAAGCCCTGCCCTGTTTTTAATTCTTTTTCGAAGACCTACCCCCAGATGTTTCTTGAGGGCAGGTGTTTTTTTCTTTCCAACCCCGTAGGCCTTGAGAATATTCAGAGCCCATCAGCACAGGTTTTAAAGTTGTTGTTATGGAAAACGGCCACGAGGCGGCAGCATTTCTCCACGCCCCACTCTTCTTTTTCTTTTCTATTTTTCTTATAATTTAATTTATATTTTACATTGTAGTAATGTTGATGTCCAGTGTTGCATTTATCTTAGATGTACAGGAACTTGATTCGGTTATATGCAGTCTTATATGTATTATACTTTGGGTCCTTTTCCCATGTAAGTTCTAAGACTGTGTTCAGTAGAGTTCCCTGTGCTCTTCAGTAGGTTCTTGTTGGTTATGTCTTTGATATATTCTAGTGTGTATCTCTTAATGTCAGCCTCCTAGTTTATCACTTTTCTGTCACTTTCCTTGTTGATAATCATAAGTTTGTTTTCTAAGTCTGTGAGTCTGTTTCTGTTTTGTAAATTAGTTCATGCGTCTGAACTTACAGATTCCACCTGTAAGTGATATCTAATGGTATTTGTCTTTCTCTCTCTGAGTCACTTCACTGAGTATGATCTGTGTCCATCATTGCTGCAGCAGATGGCATCAGTTCGTTCCTTTTTATGGGTGCGTAGTATTCCGTTGTATATGTGTGCTACCTATTCTTCATTTTCCTGTGGATGAACATTACGTTTGATTCTATGTCTTGGCTATTGTCAGCAGCGCTGCCCTGAAAAACAGGGGTGCCCGTGTCATTTCAAATTAGGATTGTCTTTGGAGCTAAGCCCGGGAGTGGGATTGCTGGGTCACATGGTAACACTATGTTTACTTTTTTAAGGAACCTCCATACTCTTGTCCATAGTGGCTGCACCCGTTTACATCCCCACCAACAGCAGAGGATGATTCCGTTTTCCGCAAGGCCTCTCCAGCATTTATTCTTTGGAGATCTTTTTTTTTGAGCTTGGCCATTCTGACGGTTGTGAGGTGATACCCCATTGTAGTTTTGATTTGCATTTCTTTAATAATGAAAGATGTTGAGTACCTTTCCATGTGCTTTTTTTTTTGATATACAGACTGAGTAAAATTCACCTCTCGAAATTACCTTCTTGAAAATCGGCCCAGTTTTGAATTATTTTCTGATGATTTGCCCCAGGGCATTTCTTGAGGTCAGGTGTCATTTACAGCCCCACAGGCCTTGTGAAGATTAAGTGCCATCAGCACCAATTTTAAAGTTGTTGTTACGGGAAATGGCCACAAGGCGGCAGCATGTCTTCAAGCCCAACTCTGGTTACTTGGCAACCAGAGCCTGAGGGAAAGTCCTGTTCCTGGGTTGTCAGAGTGGAATGTGCCCTAAGAAACACCCAAGGCTTGTGTCTCAGGACTTCTTCCCCCTTCCCCTTTACCGCCCACCCGCCATGCCCTGACAGATCCCAACTCCTGCAACACCGCTCTGCTGAGGTGCTGTCATCCTTAGGTGGGGCGACCGTGAGGAGGGAGGCTGGAGGTGGGAACCCCACCACCAGGAGACGGAGCGCCCAAGGGAAGTTTCAAAGCTCTTCCAGCCCAGAGGCTCCACCATCCTTTGGGTGCACTAGGCTTGGTTTCTGTGTAGGAGGGCCAGCAGGGAGCTGGAGACGGTGGGCCCGTGCAGAGGGGAAGGGGCACTCCAGGTCCAAGGCGGGGGTGCTTATTGGCTGGCACATCCTCCTCAGTTTCCTCCTTCCCACGGCAGTCCAGCTTTGGGACCCCAACCTGCTCCGGCTCCAGGGATGTGACAGCAGCCTGGGTCACAGAGGCCTGAGGAGATGGATGGGGAATTTCTTTTCTTTTCTTTTTTTAATTTTTAATTTTCATTGGAGTGTAGGTGGTCTCCCATGTTGCTGGGTTGTTTGGGGGTTTTGTTTTCCTAGCTGGACAACAACGTGATTCACTTATACGTAGATGTGTACATACTGTTTTTCCAGTTCTCTTCCCAAGTAGGTTATTGGAGCGTTGAGTAGGATTCCTTGTGCTACACCCTGGGTCCTCATAGATTATTTTATAAATAGTAGGGTGCATGTGTTAATCTCAACCTGCTAATTTCTCCCTGCCCCCCCCCCCCACGCTTCCCTTTTCCTAACCCTAAGTTTCCTTTCTAAGCCTGTGAGGCTGTTTCTGTTTTGTAAAGGAGTTCATTTGTATCCATTTTCAGATTCCACCTGTAAGTGATATCATATATTTGTGTTTCCCTGTCTCACTTACTTCACTTTGTATGATCATCTCTACCTCCTTCCCCATGGCTGGAAATGCCATGATTTCATGTTTATTCATGGCTGAGTAATACTCCATTGTGTTCCCAGACCCTATCTTCTTTATGCATGCAGCTGTCCTCCTATGCTTAGTTTGCTTCCATGTCTTGGCTATCGTGCAGAGTGCTGCCATGATCGTTGGCGTTCACGTGTCTTTTAAAATTTTGGTTCCCTCGAGATCTTCCCCCGAGGGTGAGACTGCTGGGTCACATGGTAGTTCTATGTTTCATTTCTTAAGGAACCTCCATACCGTTCTCCATAGTGGATGTATCGATTTGCATTTCCCACTGACAGTGTAGGAGGGTTCCCTTTGCTCCACAGCCTCTCCAGCATTTCTTGTTGTAGATTTTTTGATGATGACCTGTGAGAGGTGATACCTCATTGTCGTTTTGATTTGCATGTCTCTCATAATTAGTGATGCTGAGCATCTTTTCATGTGCTTAATGGCCATCAGTATGTCTTCTTTGGAGAGACGTCCGTTTAGATCTTGTGCTTATTTTTGATTGGTGTTTCAGTTCTTTTGATATTGATCTGCAGGAGCTGTTTGTATGTTTTGGAGATTAATTCCTTGTGGGCGTGTTCGTTTGCAAATATTTGTTCCCGTTCTGAGGGTTGTCTTTTTGTTTTGTTTCGGGTTTCCTTTGCTGTGCAAACGCTGTAAGTTGCATTAGGTCCCATTTGTTTATTTTTGTTTCCTTGTTCATTACTCTAAGACATGGATCGGAAAAGAACTCGCTGAGATTCATGTGAGAGCGTGTTCTCCCTATATTTTCCTCATGTGTTTTAGAGTATCCGTCCTGAGGTGTAGATCTTTCATCTGGTTGGAGTTTATTTTTGTGTATGGTGTTAGAGAGTATTCTACTTTCATCCTCGTTTTAATTTTTTAATATATTTATTCTATTTAGTTTTATGTTTTGCTGCATTGTGTCTTCATGGCTGCATGCGGGCTTTCTGTAGTTGTGGCGAGTGGGGGCTACTCTTCGTTGTGCTGCTTGGGTTTCTCATTGCGATGGCTTCTCTTGTCGCAGAGCACAGGCTCTAGAGCGTGGGCTCAGTAGTTGTGGCGCACGGGCTTAGTTGCTCTGTGGCATGTGGGATCATGCCAGACCAGGGCTCTATCCCGCGTCCCCTGCCTCGGCGAGTGGACTCTCAACCACTGCCCCACCAGGGAAGCCCTGCCCTGTTTTTAATTCTTTTTCGAAGACCTACCCCCAGATGTTTCTTGAGGGCAGGTGTTTTTTTCTTTCCAACCCCGTAGGCCTTGAGAATATTCAGAGCCCATCAGCACAGGTTTTAAAGTTGTTGTTATGGAAAACGGCCACGAGGCGGCAGCATTTCTCCACGCCCCACTCTTCTTTTTCTTTTCTATTTTTCTTATAATTTAATTTATATTTTACATTGTAGTAATGTTGATGTCCAGTGTTGCATTTATCTTAGATGTACAGGAACTTGATTCGGTTATATGCAGTCTTATATGTATTATACTTTGGGTCCTTTTCCCATGTAAGTTCTAAGACTGTGTTCAGTAGAGTTCCCTGTGCTCTTCAGTAGGTTCTTGTTGGTTATGTCTTTGATATATTCTAGTGTGTATCTCTTAATGTCAGCCTCCTAGTTTATCACTTTTCTGTCACTTTCCTTGTTGATAATCATAAGTTTGTTTTCTAAGTCTGTGAGTCTGTTTCTGTTTTGTAAATTAGTTCATGCGTCTGAACTTACAGATTCCACCTGTAAGTGATATCTAATGGTATTTGTCTTTCTCTCTCTGAGTCACTTCACTGAGTATGATCTGTGTCCATCATTGCTGCAGCAGATGGCATCAGTTCGTTCCTTTTTATGGGTGCGTAGTATTCCGTTGTATATGTGTGCTACCTATTCTTCATTTTCCTGTGGATGAACATTACGTTTGATTCTATGTCTTGGCTATTGTCAGCAGCGCTGCCCTGAAAAACAGGGGTGCCCGTGTCATTTCAAATTAGGATTGTCTTTGGAGCTAAGCCCGGGAGTGGGATTGCTGGGTCACATGGTAACACTATGTTTACTTTTTTAAGGAACCTCCATACTCTTGTCCATAGTGGCTGCACCCGTTTACATCCCCACCAACAGCAGAGGATGATTCCGTTTTCCGCAAGGCCTCTCCAGCATTTATTCTTTGGAGATCTTTTTTTTTGAGCTTGGCCATTCTGACGGTTGTGAGGTGATACCCCATTGTAGTTTTGATTTGCATTTCTTTAATAATGAAAGATGTTGAGTACCTTTCCATGTGCTTTTTTTTTTGATATACAGACTGAGTAAAATTCACCTCTCGAAATTACCTTCTTGAAAATCGGCCCAGTTTTGAATTATTTTCTGATGATTTGCCCCAGGGCATTTCTTGAGGTCAGGTGTCATTTACAGCCCCACAGGCCTTGTGAAGATTAAGTGCCATCAGCACCAATTTTAAAGTTGTTGTTACGGGAAATGGCCACAAGGCGGCAGCATGTCTTCAAGCCCAACTCTGGTTACTTGGCAACCAGAGCCTGAGGGAAAGTCCTGTTCCTGGGTTGTCAGAGTGGAATGTGCCCTAAGAAACACCCAAGGCTTGTGTCTCAGGACTTCTTCCCCCTTCCCCTTTACCGCCCACCCGCCATGCCCTGACAGATCCCAACTCCTGCAACACCGCTCTGCTGAGGTGCTGTCATCCTTAGGTGGGGCGACCGTGAGGAGGGAGGCTGGAGGTGGGAACCCCACCACCAGGAGACGGAGCGCCCAAGGGAAGTTTCAAAGCTCTTCCAGCCCAGAGGCTCCACCATCCTTTGGGTGCACTAGGCTTGGTTTCTGTGTAGGAGGGCCAGCAGGGAGCTGGAGACGGTGGGCCCGTGCAGAGGGGAAGGGGCACTCCAGGTCCAAGGCGGGGGTGCTTATTGGCTGGCACATCCTCCTCAGTTTCCTCCTTCCCACGGCAGTCCAGCTTTGGGACCCCAACCTGCTCCGGCTCCAGGGATGTGACAGCAGCCTGGGTCACAGAGGCCTGAGGAGATGGATGGGGAATTTCTTTTCTTTTCTTTTTTTAATTTTTAATTTTCATTGGAGTGTAGGTGGTCTCCCATGTTGCTGGGTTGTTTGGGGGTTTTGTTTTCCTAGCTGGACAACAACGTGATTCACTTATACGTAGATGTGTACATACTGTTTTTCCAGTTCTCTTCCCAAGTAGGTTATTGGAGCGTTGAGTAGGATTCCTTGTGCTACACCCTGGGTCCTCATAGATTATTTTATAAATAGTAGGGTGCATGTGTTAATCTCAACCTGCTAATTTCTCCCTGCCCCCCCCCCCCACGCTTCCCTTTTCCTAACCCTAAGTTTCCTTTCTAAGCCTGTGAGGCTGTTTCTGTTTTGTAAAGGAGTTCATTTGTATCCATTTTCAGATTCCACCTGTAAGTGATATCATATATTTGTGTTTCCCTGTCTCACTTACTTCACTTTGTATGATCATCTCTACCTCCTTCCCCATGGCTGGAAATGCCATGATTTCATGTTTATTCATGGCTGAGTAATACTCCATTGTGTTCCCAGACCCTATCTTCTTTATGCATGCAGCTGTCCTCCTATGCTTAGTTTGCTTCCATGTCTTGGCTATCGTGCAGAGTGCTGCCATGATCGTTGGCGTTCACGTGTCTTTTAAAATTTTGGTTCCCTCGAGATCTTCCCCCGAGGGTGAGACTGCTGGGTCACATGGTAGTTCTATGTTTCATTTCTTAAGGAACCTCCATACCGTTCTCCATAGTGGATGTATCGATTTGCATTTCCCACTGACAGTGTAGGAGGGTTCCCTTTGCTCCACAGCCTCTCCAGCATTTCTTGTTGTAGATTTTTTGATGATGACCTGTGAGAGGTGATACCTCATTGTCGTTTTGATTTGCATGTCTCTCATAATTAGTGATGCTGAGCATCTTTTCATGTGCTTAATGGCCATCAGTATGTCTTCTTTGGAGAGACGTCCGTTTAGATCTTGTGCTTATTTTTGATTGGTGTTTCAGTTCTTTTGATATTGATCTGCAGGAGCTGTTTGTATGTTTTGGAGATTAATTCCTTGTGGGCGTGTTCGTTTGCAAATATTTGTTCCCGTTCTGAGGGTTGTCTTTTTGTTTTGTTTCGGGTTTCCTTTGCTGTGCAAACGCTGTAAGTTGCATTAGGTCCCATTTGTTTATTTTTGTTTCCTTGTTCATTACTCTAAGACATGGATCGGAAAAGAACTCGCTGAGATTCATGTGAGAGCGTGTTCTCCCTATATTTTCCTCATGTGTTTTAGAGTATCCGTCCTGAGGTGTAGATCTTTCATCTGGTTGGAGTTTATTTTTGTGTATGGTGTTAGAGAGTATTCTACTTTCATCCTCGTTTTAATTTTTTAATATATTTATTCTATTTAGTTTTATGTTTTGCTGCATTGTGTCTTCATGGCTGCATGCGGGCTTTCTGTAGTTGTGGCGAGTGGGGGCTACTCTTCGTTGTGCTGCTTGGGTTTCTCATTGCGATGGCTTCTCTTGTCGCAGAGCACAGGCTCTAGAGCGTGGGCTCAGTAGTTGTGGCGCACGGGCTTAGTTGCTCTGTGGCATGTGGGATCATGCCAGACCAGGGCTCTATCCCGCGTCCCCTGCCTCGGCGAGTGGACTCTCAACCACTGCCCCACCAGGGAAGCCCTGCCCTGTTTTTAATTCTTTTTCGAAGACCTACCCCCAGATGTTTCTTGAGGGCAGGTGTTTTTTTCTTTCCAACCCCGTAGGCCTTGAGAATATTCAGAGCCCATCAGCACAGGTTTTAAAGTTGTTGTTATGGAAAACGGCCACGAGGCGGCAGCATTTCTCCACGCCCCACTCTTCTTTTTCTTTTCTATTTTTCTTATAATTTAATTTATATTTTACATTGTAGTAATGTTGATGTCCAGTGTTGCATTTATCTTAGATGTACAGGAACTTGATTCGGTTATATGCAGTCTTATATGTATTATACTTTGGGTCCTTTTCCCATGTAAGTTCTAAGACTGTGTTCAGTAGAGTTCCCTGTGCTCTTCAGTAGGTTCTTGTTGGTTATGTCTTTGATATATTCTAGTGTGTATCTCTTAATGTCAGCCTCCTAGTTTATCACTTTTCTGTCACTTTCCTTGTTGATAATCGTAAGTTTGTTTTCTAAGTCTGTGAGTCTGTTTCTGTTTTGTAAATTAGTTCATGCGTCTGAACTTACAGATTCCACCTGTAAGTGATATCTAATGGTATTTGTCTTTCTCTCTCTGAGTCACTTCACTGAGTATGATCTGTGTCCATCATTGCTGCAGCAGATGGCATCAGTTCGTTCCTTTTTATGGGTGCGTAGTATTCCGTTGTATATGTGTGCTACCTATTCTTCATTTTCCTGTGGATGAACATTACGTTTGATTCTATGTCTTGGCTATTGTCAGCAGCGCTGCCCTGAAAAACAGGGGTGCCCGTGTCATTTCAAATTAGGATTGTCTTTGGAGCTAAGCCCGGGAGTGGGATTGCTGGGTCACATGGTAACACTATGTTTACTTTTTTAAGGAACCTCCATACTCTTGTCCATAGTGGCTGCACCCGTTTACATCCCCACCAACAGCAGAGGATGATTCCGTTTTCCGCAAGGCCTCTCCAGCATTTATTCTTTGGAGATCTTTTTTTTTGAGCTTGGCCATTCTGACGGTTGTGAGGTGATACCCCATTGTAGTTTTGATTTGCATTTCTTTAATAATGAAAGATGTTGAGTACCTTTCCATGTGCTTTTTTTTTTGATATACAGACTGAGTAAAATTCACCTCTCGAAATTACCTTCTTGAAAATCGGCCCAGTTTTGAATTATTTTCTGATGATTTGCCCCAGGGCATTTCTTGAGGTCAGGTGTCATTTACAGCCCCACAGGCCTTGTGAAGATTAAGTGCCATCAGCACCAATTTTAAAGTTGTTGTTACGGGAAATGGCCACAAGGCGGCAGCATGTCTTCAAGCCCAACTCTGGTTACTTGGCAACCAGAGCCTGAGGGAAAGTCCTGTTCCTGGGTTGTCAGAGTGGAATGTGCCCTAAGAAACACCCAAGGCTTGTGTCTCAGGACTTCTTCCCCCTTCCCCTTTACCGCCCACCCGCCATGCCCTGACAGATCCCAACTCCTGCAACACCGCTCTGCTGAGGTGCTGTCATCCTTAGGTGGGGCGACCGTGAGGAGGGAGGCTGGAGGTGGGAACCCCACCACCAGGAGACGGAGCGCCCAAGGGAAGTTTCAAAGCTCTTCCAGCCCAGAGGCTCCACCATCCTTTGGGTGCACTAGGCTTGGTTTCTGTGTAGGAGGGCCAGCAGGGAGCTGGAGACGGTGGGCCCGTGCAGAGGGGAAGGGGCACTCCAGGTCCAAGGCGGGGGTGCTTATTGGCTGGCACATCCTCCTCAGTTTCCTCCTTCCCACGGCAGTCCAGCTTTGGGACCCCAACCTGCTCCGGCTCCAGGGATGTGACAGCAGCCTGGGTCACAGAGGCCTGAGGAGATGGATGGGGAATTTCTTTTCTTTTCTTTTTTTAATTTTTAATTTTCATTGGAGTGTAGGTGGTCTCCCATGTTGCTGGGTTGTTTGGGGGTTTTGTTTTCCTAGCTGGACAACAACGTGATTCACTTATACGTAGATGTGTACATACTGTTTTTCCAGTTCTCTTCCCAAGTAGGTTATTGGAGCGTTGAGTAGGATTCCTTGTGCTACACCCTGGGTCCTCATAGATTATTTTATAAATAGTAGGGTGCATGTGTTAATCTCAACCTGCTAATTTCTCCCTGCCCCCCCCCCCACGCTTCCCTTTTCCTAACCCTAAGTTTCCTTTCTAAGCCTGTGAGGCTGTTTCTGTTTTGTAAAGGAGTTCATTTGTATCCATTTTCAGATTCCACCTGTAAGTGATATCATATATTTGTGTTTCCCTGTCTCACTTACTTCACTTTGTATGATCATCTCTACCTCCTTCCCCATGGCTGGAAATGCCATGATTTCATGTTTATTCATGGCTGAGTAATACTCCATTGTGTTCCCAGACCCTATCTTCTTTATGCATGCAGCTGTCCTCCTATGCTTAGTTTGCTTCCATGTCTTGGCTATCGTGCAGAGTGCTGCCATGATCGTTGGCGTTCACGTGTCTTTTAAAATTTTGGTTCCCTCGAGATCTTCCCCCGAGGGTGAGACTGCTGGGTCACATGGTAGTTCTATGTTTCATTTCTTAAGGAACCTCCATACCGTTCTCCATAGTGGATGTATCGATTTGCATTTCCCACTGACAGTGTAGGAGGGTTCCCTTTGCTCCACAGCCTCTCCAGCATTTCTTGTTGTAGATTTTTTGATGATGACCTGTGAGAGGTGATACCTCATTGTCGTTTTGATTTGCATGTCTCTCATAATTAGTGATGCTGAGCATCTTTTCATGTGCTTAATGGCCATCAGTATGTCTTCTTTGGAGAGACGTCCGTTTAGATCTTGTGCTTATTTTTGATTGGTGTTTCAGTTCTTTTGATATTGATCTGCAGGAGCTGTTTGTATGTTTTGGAGATTAATTCCTTGTGGGCGTGTTCGTTTGCAAATATTTGTTCCCGTTCTGAGGGTTGTCTTTTTGTTTTGTTTCGGGTTTCCTTTGCTGTGCAAACGCTGTAAGTTGCATTAGGTCCCATTTGTTTATTTTTGTTTCCTTGTTCATTACTCTAAGACATGGATCGGAAAAGAACTCGCTGAGATTCATGTGAGAGCGTGTTCTCCCTATATTTTCCTCATGTGTTTTAGAGTATCCGTCCTGAGGTGTAGATCTTTCATCTGGTTGGAGTTTATTTTTGTGTATGGTGTTAGAGAGTATTCTACTTTCATCCTCGTTTTAATTTTTTAATATATTTATTCTATTTAGTTTTATGTTTTGCTGCATTGTGTCTTCATGGCTGCATGCGGGCTTTCTGTAGTTGTGGCGAGTGGGGGCTACTCTTCGTTGTGCTGCTTGGGTTTCTCATTGCGATGGCTTCTCTTGTCGCAGAGCACAGGCTCTAGAGCGTGGGCTCAGTAGTTGTGGCGCACGGGCTTAGTTGCTCTGTGGCATGTGGGATCATGCCAGACCAGGGCTCTATCCCGCGTCCCCTGCCTCGGCGAGTGGACTCTCAACCACTGCCCCACCAGGGAAGCCCTGCCCTGTTTTTAATTCTTTTTCGAAGACCTACCCCCAGATGTTTCTTGAGGGCAGGTGTTTTTTTCTTTCCAACCCCGTAGGCCTTGAGAATATTCAGAGCCCATCAGCACAGGTTTTAAAGTTGTTGTTATGGAAAACGGCCACGAGGCGGCAGCATTTCTCCACGCCCCACTCTTCTTTTTCTTTTCTATTTTTCTTATAATTTAATTTATATTTTACATTGTAGTAATGTTGATGTCCAGTGTTGCATTTATCTTAGATGTACAGGAACTTGATTCGGTTATATGCAGTCTTATATGTATTATACTTTGGGTCCTTTTCCCATGTAAGTTCTAAGACTGTGTTCAGTAGAGTTCCCTGTGCTCTTCAGTAGGTTCTTGTTGGTTATGTCTTTGATATATTCTAGTGTGTATCTCTTAATGTCAGCCTCCTAGTTTATCACTTTTCTGTCACTTTCCTTGTTGATAATCGTAAGTTTGTTTTCTAAGTCTGTGAGTCTGTTTCTGTTTTGTAAATTAGTTCATGCGTCTGAACTTACAGATTCCACCTGTAAGTGATATCTAATGGTATTTGTCTTTCTCTCTCTGAGTCACTTCACTGAGTATGATCTGTGTCCATCATTGCTGCAGCAGATGGCATCAGTTCGTTCCTTTTTATGGGTGCGTAGTATTCCGTTGTATATGTGTGCTACCTATTCTTCATTTTCCTGTGGATGAACATTACGTTTGATTCTATGTCTTGGCTATTGTCAGCAGCGCTGCCCTGAAAAACAGGGGTGCCCGTGTCATTTCAAATTAGGATTGTCTTTGGAGCTAAGCCCGGGAGTGGGATTGCTGGGTCACATGGTAACACTATGTTTACTTTTTTAAGGAACCTCCATACTCTTGTCCATAGTGGCTGCACCCGTTTACATCCCCACCAACAGCAGAGGATGATTCCGTTTTCCGCAAGGCCTCTCCAGCATTTATTCTTTGGAGATCTTTTTTTTTGAGCTTGGCCATTCTGACGGTTGTGAGGTGATACCCCATTGTAGTTTTGATTTGCATTTCTTTAATAATGAAAGATGTTGAGTACCTTTCCATGTGCTTTTTTTTTTGATATACAGACTGAGTAAAATTCACCTCTCGAAATTACCTTCTTGAAAATCGGCCCAGTTTTGAATTATTTTCTGATGATTTGCCCCAGGGCATTTCTTGAGGTCAGGTGTCATTTACAGCCCCACAGGCCTTGTGAAGATTAAGTGCCATCAGCACCAATTTTAAAGTTGTTGTTACGGGAAATGGCCACAAGGCGGCAGCATGTCTTCAAGCCCAACTCTGGTTACTTGGCAACCAGAGCCTGAGGGAAAGTCCTGTTCCTGGGTTGTCAGAGTGGAATGTGCCCTAAGAAACACCCAAGGCTTGTGTCTCAGGACTTCTTCCCCCTTCCCCTTTACCGCCCACCCGCCATGCCCTGACAGATCCCAACTCCTGCAACACCGCTCTGCTGAGGTGCTGTCATCCTTAGGTGGGGCGACCGTGAGGAGGGAGGCTGGAGGTGGGAACCCCACCACCAGGAGACGGAGCGCCCAAGGGAAGTTTCAAAGCTCTTCCAGCCCAGAGGCTCCACCATCCTTTGGGTGCACTAGGCTTGGTTTCTGTGTAGGAGGGCCAGCAGGGAGCTGGAGACGGTGGGCCCGTGCAGAGGGGAAGGGGCACTCCAGGTCCAAGGCGGGGGTGCTTATTGGCTGGCACATCCTCCTCAGTTTCCTCCTTCCCACGGCAGTCCAGCTTTGGGACCCCAACCTGCTCCGGCTCCAGGGATGTGACAGCAGCCTGGGTCACAGAGGCCTGAGGAGATGGATGGGGAATTTCTTTTCTTTTCTTTTTTTAATTTTTAATTTTCATTGGAGTGTAGGTGGTCTCCCATGTTGCTGGGTTGTTTGGGGGTTTTGTTTTCCTAGCTGGACAACAACGTGATTCACTTATACGTAGATGTGTACATACTGTTTTTCCAGTTCTCTTCCCAAGTAGGTTATTGGAGCGTTGAGTAGGATTCCTTGTGCTACACCCTGGGTCCTCATAGATTATTTTATAAATAGTAGGGTGCATGTGTTAATCTCAACCTGCTAATTTCTCCCTGCCCCCCCCCCCCACGCTTCCCTTTTCCTAACCCTAAGTTTCCTTTCTAAGCCTGTGAGGCTGTTTCTGTTTTGTAAAGGAGTTCATTTGTATCCATTTTCAGATTCCACCTGTAAGTGATATCATATATTTGTGTTTCCCTGTCTCACTTACTTCACTTTGTATGATCATCTCTACCTCCTTCCCCATGGCTGGAAATGCCATGATTTCATGTTTATTCATGGCTGAGTAATACTCCATTGTGTTCCCAGACCCTATCTTCTTTATGCATGCAGCTGTCCTCCTATGCTTAGTTTGCTTCCATGTCTTGGCTATCGTGCAGAGTGCTGCCATGATCGTTGGCGTTCACGTGTCTTTTAAAATTTTGGTTCCCTCGAGATCTTCCCCCGAGGGTGAGACTGCTGGGTCACATGGTAGTTCTATGTTTCATTTCTTAAGGAACCTCCATACCGTTCTCCATAGTGGATGTATCGATTTGCATTTCCCACTGACAGTGTAGGAGGGTTCCCTTTGCTCCACAGCCTCTCCAGCATTTCTTGTTGTAGATTTTTTGATGATGACCTGTGAGAGGTGATACCTCATTGTCGTTTTGATTTGCATGTCTCTCATAATTAGTGATGCTGAGCATCTTTTCATGTGCTTAATGGCCATCAGTATGTCTTCTTTGGAGAGACGTCCGTTTAGATCTTGTGCTTATTTTTGATTGGTGTTTCAGTTCTTTTGATATTGATCTGCAGGAGCTGTTTGTATGTTTTGGAGATTAATTCCTTGTGGGCGTGTTCGTTTGCAAATATTTGTTCCCGTTCTGAGGGTTGTCTTTTTGTTTTGTTTCGGGTTTCCTTTGCTGTGCAAACGCTGTAAGTTGCATTAGGTCCCATTTGTTTATTTTTGTTTCCTTGTTCATTACTCTAAGACATGGATCGGAAAAGAACTCGCTGAGATTCATGTGAGAGCGTGTTCTCCCTATATTTTCCTCATGTGTTTTAGAGTATCCGTCCTGAGGTGTAGATCTTTCATCTGGTTGGAGTTTATTTTTGTGTATGGTGTTAGAGAGTATTCTACTTTCATCCTCGTTTTAATTTTTTAATATATTTATTCTATTTAGTTTTATGTTTTGCTGCATTGTGTCTTCATGGCTGCATGCGGGCTTTCTGTAGTTGTGGCGAGTGGGGGCTACTCTTCGTTGTGCTGCTTGGGTTTCTCATTGCGATGGCTTCTCTTGTCGCAGAGCACAGGCTCTAGAGCGTGGGCTCAGTAGTTGTGGCGCACGGGCTTAGTTGCTCTGGGGCATGTGGGATCATGCCAGACCAGGGCTCTATCCCGCGTCCCCTGCCTCGGCGAGTGGACTCTCAACCACTGCCCCACCAGGGAAGCCCTGCCCTGTTTTTAATTCTTTTTCGAAGACCTACCCCCAGATGTTTCTTGAGGGCAGGTGTTTTTTTCTTTCCAACCCCGTAGGCCTTGAGAATATTCAGAGCCCATCAGCACAGGTTTTAAAGTTGTTGTTATGGAAAACGGCCACGAGGCGGCAGCATTTCTCCACGCCCCACTCTTCTTTTTCTTTTCTATTTTTCTTATAATTTAATTTATATTTTACATTGTAGTAATGTTGATGTCCAGTGTTGCATTTATCTTAGATGTACAGGAACTTGATTCGGTTATATGCAGTCTTATATGTATTATACTTTGGGTCCTTTTCCCATGTAAGTTCTAAGACTGTGTTCAGTAGAGTTCCCTGTGCTCTTCAGTAGGTTCTTGTTGGTTATGTCTTTGATATATTCTAGTGTGTATCTCTTAATGTCAGCCTCCTAGTTTATCACTTTTCTGTCACTTTCCTTGTTGATAATCGTAAGTTTGTTTTCTAAGTCTGTGAGTCTGTTTCTGTTTTGTAAATTAGTTCATGCGTCTGAACTTACAGATTCCACCTGTAAGTGATATCTAATGGTATTTGTCTTTCTCTCTCTGAGTCACTTCACTGAGTATGATCTGTGTCCATCATTGCTGCAGCAGATGGCATCAGTTCGTTCCTTTTTATGGGTGCGTAGTATTCCGTTGTATATGTGTGCTACCTATTCTTCATTTTCCTGTGGATGAACATTACGTTTGATTCTATGTCTTGGCTATTGTCAGCAGCGCTGCCCTGAAAAACAGGGGTGCCCGTGTCATTTCAAATTAGGATTGTCTTTGGAGCTAAGCCCGGGAGTGGGATTGCTGGGTCACATGGTAACACTATGTTTACTTTTTTAAGGAACCTCCATACTCTTGTCCATAGTGGCTGCACCCGTTTACATCCCCACCAACAGCAGAGGATGATTCCGTTTTCCGCAAGGCCTCTCCAGCATTTATTCTTTGGAGATCTTTTTTTTTGAGCTTGGCCATTCTGACGGTTGTGAGGTGATACCCCATTGTAGTTTTGATTTGCATTTCTTTAATAATGAAAGATGTTGAGTACCTTTCCATGTGCTTTTTTTTTTGATATACAGACTGAGTAAAATTCACCTCTCGAAATTACCTTCTTGAAAATCGGCCCAGTTTTGAATTATTTTCTGATGATTTGCCCCAGGGCATTTCTTGAGGTCAGGTGTCATTTACAGCCCCACAGGCCTTGTGAAGATTAAGTGCCATCAGCACCAATTTTAAAGTTGTTGTTACGGGAAATGGCCACAAGGCGGCAGCATGTCTTCAAGCCCAACTCTGGTTACTTGGCAACCAGAGCCTGAGGGAAAGTCCTGTTCCTGGGTTGTCAGAGTGGAATGTGCCCTAAGAAACACCCAAGGCTTGTGTCTCAGGACTTCTTCCCCCTTCCCCTTTACCGCCCACCCGCCATGCCCTGACAGATCCCAACTCCTGCAACACCGCTCTGCTGAGGTGCTGTCATCCTTAGGTGGGGCGACCGTGAGGAGGGAGGCTGGAGGTGGGAACCCCACCACCAGGAGACGGAGCGCCCAAGGGAAGTTTCAAAGCTCTTCCAGCCCAGAGGCTCCACCATCCTTTGGGTGCACTAGGCTTGGTTTCTGTGTAGGAGGGCCAGCAGGGAGCTGGAGACGGTGGGCCCGTGCAGAGGGGAAGGGGCACTCCAGGTCCAAGGCGGGGGTGCTTATTGGCTGGCACATCCTCCTCAGTTTCCTCCTTCCCACGGCAGTCCAGCTTTGGGACCCCAACCTGCTCCGGCTCCAGGGATGTGACAGCAGCCTGGGTCACAGAGGCCTGAGGAGATGGATGGGGAATTTCTTTTCTTTTCTTTTTTTAATTTTTAATTTTCATTGGAGTGTAGGTGGTCTCCCATGTTGCTGGGTTGTTTGGGGGTTTTGTTTTCCTAGCTGGACAACAACGTGATTCACTTATACGTAGATGTGTACATACTGTTTTTCCAGTTCTCTTCCCAAGTAGGTTATTGGAGCGTTGAGTAGGATTCCTTGTGCTACACCCTGGGTCCTCATAGATTATTTTATAAATAGTAGGGTGCATGTGTTAATCTCAACCTGCTAATTTCTCCCTGCCCCCCCCCCCCCACGCTTCCCTTTTCCTAACCCTAAGTTTCCTTTCTAAGCCTGTGAGGCTGTTTCTGTTTTGTAAAGGAGTTCATTTGTATCCATTTTCAGATTCCACCTGTAAGTGATATCATATATTTGTGTTTCCCTGTCTCACTTACTTCACTTTGTATGATCATCTCTACCTCCTTCCCCATGGCTGGAAATGCCATGATTTCATGTTTATTCATGGCTGAGTAATACTCCATTGTGTTCCCAGACCCTATCTTCTTTATGCATGCAGCTGTCCTCCTATGCTTAGTTTGCTTCCATGTCTTGGCTATCGTGCAGAGTGCTGCCATGATCGTTGGCGTTCACGTGTCTTTTAAAATTTTGGTTCCCTCGAGATCTTCCCCCGAGGGTGAGACTGCTGGGTCACATGGTAGTTCTATGTTTCATTTCTTAAGGAACCTCCATACCGTTCTCCATAGTGGATGTATCGATTTGCATTTCCCACTGACAGTGTAGGAGGGTTCCCTTTGCTCCACAGCCTCTCCAGCATTTCTTGTTGTAGATTTTTTGATGATGACCTGTGAGAGGTGATACCTCATTGTCGTTTTGATTTGCATGTCTCTCATAATTAGTGATGCTGAGCATCTTTTCATGTGCTTAATGGCCATCAGTATGTCTTCTTTGGAGAGACGTCCGTTTAGATCTTGTGCTTATTTTTGATTGGTGTTTCAGTTCTTTTGATATTGATCTGCAGGAGCTGTTTGTATGTTTTGGAGATTAATTCCTTGTGGGCGTGTTCGTTTGCAAATATTTGTTCCCGTTCTGAGGGTTGTCTTTTTGTTTTGTTTCGGGTTTCCTTTGCTGTGCAAACGCTGTAAGTTGCATTAGGTCCCATTTGTTTATTTTTGTTTCCTTGTTCATTACTCTAAGACATGGATCGGAAAAGAACTCGCTGAGATTCATGTGAGAGCGTGTTCTCCCTATATTTTCCTCATGTGTTTTAGAGTATCCGTCCTGAGGTGTAGATCTTTCATCTGGTTGGAGTTTATTTTTGTGTATGGTGTTAGAGAGTATTCTACTTTCATCCTCGTTTTAATTTTTTAATATATTTATTCTATTTAGTTTTATGTTTTGCTGCATTGTGTCTTCATGGCTGCATGCGGGCTTTCTGTAGTTGTGGCGAGTGGGGGCTACTCTTCGTTGTGCTGCTTGGGTTTCTCATTGCGATGGCTTCTCTTGTCGCAGAGCACAGGCTCTAGAGCGTGGGCTCAGTAGTTGTGGCGCACGGGCTTAGTTGCTCTGGGGCATGTGGGATCATGCCAGACCAGGGCTCTATCCCGCGTCCCCTGCCTCGGCGAGTGGACTCTCAACCACTGCCCCACCAGGGAAGCCCTGCCCTGTTTTTAATTCTTTTTCGAAGACCTACCCCCAGATGTTTCTTGAGGGCAGGTGTTTTTTTCTTTCCAACCCCGTAGGCCTTGAGAATATTCAGAGCCCATCAGCACAGGTTTTAAAGTTGTTGTTATGGAAAACGGCCACGAGGCGGCAGCATTTCTCCACGCCCCACTCTTCTTTTTCTTTTCTATTTTTCTTATAATTTAATTTATATTTTACATTGTAGTAATGTTGATGTCCAGTGTTGCATTTATCTTAGATGTACAGGAACTTGATTCGGTTATATGCAGTCTTATATGTATTATACTTTGGGTCCTTTTCCCATGTAAGTTCTAAGACTGTGTTCAGTAGAGTTCCCTGTGCTCTTCAGTAGGTTCTTGTTGGTTATGTCTTTGATATATTCTAGTGTGTATCTCTTAATGTCAGCCTCCTAGTTTATCACTTTTCTGTCACTTTCCTTGTTGATAATCATAAGTTTGTTTTCTAAGTCTGTGAGTCTGTTTCTGTTTTGTAAATTAGTTCATGCGTCTGAACTTACAGATTCCACCTGTAAGTGATATCTAATGGTATTTGTCTTTCTCTCTCTGAGTCACTTCACTGAGTATGATCTGTGTCCATCATTGCTGCAGCAGATGGCATCAGTTCGTTCCTTTTTATGGGTGCGTAGTATTCCGTTGTATATGTGTGCTACCTATTCTTCATTTTCCTGTGGATGAACATTACGTTTGATTCTATGTCTTGGCTATTGTCAGCAGCGCTGCCCTGAAAAACAGGGGTGCCCGTGTCATTTCAAATTAGGATTGTCTTTGGAGCTAAGCCCGGGAGTGGGATTGCTGGGTCACATGGTAACACTATGTTTACTTTTTTAAGGAACCTCCATACTCTTGTCCATAGTGGCTGCACCCGTTTACATCCCCACCAACAGCAGAGGATGATTCCGTTTTCCGCAAGGCCTCTCCAGCATTTATTCTTTGGAGATCTTTTTTTTTGAGCTTGGCCATTCTGACGGTTGTGAGGTGATACCCCATTGTAGTTTTGATTTGCATTTCTTTAATAATGAAAGATGTTGAGTACCTTTCCATGTGCTTTTTTTTTTGATATACAGACTGAGTAAAATTCACCTCTCGAAATTACCTTCTTGAAAATCGGCCCAGTTTTGAATTATTTTCTGATGATTTGCCCCAGGGCATTTCTTGAGGTCAGGTGTCATTTACAGCCCCACAGGCCTTGTGAAGATTAAGTGCCATCAGCACCAATTTTAAAGTTGTTGTTACGGGAAATGGCCACAAGGCGGCAGCATGTCTTCAAGCCCAACTCTGGTTACTTGGCAACCAGAGCCTGAGGGAAAGTCCTGTTCCTGGGTTGTCAGAGTGGAATGTGCCCTAAGAAACACCCAAGGCTTGTGTCTCAGGACTTCTTCCCCCTTCCCCTTTACCGCCCACCCGCCATGCCCTGACAGATCCCAACTCCTGCAACACCGCTCTGCTGAGGTGCTGTCATCCTTAGGTGGGGCGACCGTGAGGAGGGAGGCTGGAGGTGGGAACCCCACCACCAGGAGACGGAGCGCCCAAGGGAAGTTTCAAAGCTCTTCCAGCCCAGAGGCTCCACCATCCTTTGGGTGCACTAGGCTTGGTTTCTGTGTAGGAGGGCCAGCAGGGAGCTGGAGACGGTGGGCCCGTGCAGAGGGGAAGGGGCACTCCAGGTCCAAGGCGGGGGTGCTTATTGGCTGGCACATCCTCCTCAGTTTCCTCCTTCCCACGGCAGTCCAGCTTTGGGACCCCAACCTGCTCCGGCTCCAGGGATGTGACAGCAGCCTGGGTCACAGAGGCCTGAGGAGATGGATGGGGAATTTCTTTTCTTTTCTTTTTTTAATTTTTAATTTTCATTGGAGTGTAGGTGGTCTCCCATGTTGCTGGGTTGTTTGGGGGTTTTGTTTTCCTAGCTGGACAACAACGTGATTCACTTATACGTAGATGTGTACATACTGTTTTTCCAGTTCTCTTCCCAAGTAGGTTATTGGAGCGTTGAGTAGGATTCCTTGTGCTACACCCTGGGTCCTCATAGATTATTTTATAAATAGTAGGGTGCATGTGTTAATCTCAACCTGCTAATTTCTCCCTGCCCCCCCCCCCCACGCTTCCCTTTTCCTAACCCTAAGTTTCCTTTCTAAGCCTGTGAGGCTGTTTCTGTTTTGTAAAGGAGTTCATTTGTATCCATTTTCAGATTCCACCTGTAAGTGATATCATATATTTGTGTTTCCCTGTCTCACTTACTTCACTTTGTATGATCATCTCTACCTCCTTCCCCATGGCTGGAAATGCCATGATTTCATGTTTATTCATGGCTGAGTAATACTCCATTGTGTTCCCAGACCCTATCTTCTTTATGCATGCAGCTGTCCTCCTATGCTTAGTTTGCTTCCATGTCTTGGCTATCGTGCAGAGTGCTGCCATGATCGTTGGCGTTCACGTGTCTTTTAAAATTTTGGTTCCCTCGAGATCTTCCCCCGAGGGTGAGACTGCTGGGTCACATGGTAGTTCTATGTTTCATTTCTTAAGGAACCTCCATACCGTTCTCCATAGTGGATGTATCGATTTGCATTTCCCACTGACAGTGTAGGAGGGTTCCCTTTGCTCCACAGCCTCTCCAGCATTTCTTGTTGTAGATTTTTTGATGATGACCTGTGAGAGGTGATACCTCATTGTCGTTTTGATTTGCATGTCTCTCATAATTAGTGATGCTGAGCATCTTTTCATGTGCTTAATGGCCATCAGTATGTCTTCTTTGGAGAGACGTCCGTTTAGATCTTGTGCTTATTTTTGATTGGTGTTTCAGTTCTTTTGATATTGATCTGCAGGAGCTGTTTGTATGTTTTGGAGATTAATTCCTTGTGGGCGTGTTCGTTTGCAAATATTTGTTCCCGTTCTGAGGGTTGTCTTTTTGTTTTGTTTCGGGTTTCCTTTGCTGTGCAAACGCTGTAAGTTGCATTAGGTCCCATTTGTTTATTTTTGTTTCCTTGTTCATTACTCTAAGACATGGATCGGAAAAGAACTCGCTGAGATTCATGTGAGAGCGTGTTCTCCCTATATTTTCCTCATGTGTTTTAGAGTATCCGTCCTGAGGTGTAGATCTTTCATCTGGTTGGAGTTTATTTTTGTGTATGGTGTTAGAGAGTATTCTACTTTCATCCTCGTTTTAATTTTTTAATATATTTATTCTATTTAGTTTTATGTTTTGCTGCATTGTGTCTTCATGGCTGCATGCGGGCTTTCTGTAGTTGTGGCGAGTGGGGGCTACTCTTCGTTGTGCTGCTTGGGTTTCTCATTGCGATGGCTTCTCTTGTTGCAGAGCACAGGCTCTAGAGCGTGGGCTCAGTAGTTGTGGCGCACGGGCTTAGTTGCTCTGTGGCATGTGGGATCATGCCAGACCAGGGCTCTATCCCGCGTCCCCTGCCTCGGCGAGTGGACTCTCAACCACTGCCCCACCAGGGAAGCCCTGCCCTGTTTTTAATTCTTTTTCGAAGACCTACCCCCAGATGTTTCTTGAGGGCAGGTGTTTTTTTCTTTCCAACCCCGTAGGCCTTGAGAATATTCAGAGCCCATCAGCACAGGTTTTAAAGTTGTTGTTATGGAAAACGGCCACGAGGCGGCAGCATTTCTCCACGCCCCACTCTTCTTTTTCTTTTCTATTTTTCTTATAATTTAATTTATATTTTACATTGTAGTAATGTTGATGTCCAGTGTTGCATTTATCTTAGATGTACAGGAACTTGATTCGGTTATATGCAGTCTTATATGTATTATACTTTGGGTCCTTTTCCCATGTAAGTTCTAAGACTGTGTTCAGTAGAGTTCCCTGTGCTCTTCAGTAGGTTCTTGTTGGTTATGTCTTTGATATATTCTAGTGTGTATCTCTTAATGTCAGCCTCCTAGTTTATCACTTTTCTGTCACTTTCCTTGTTGATAATCATAAGTTTGTTTTCTAAGTCTGTGAGTCTGTTTCTGTTTTGTAAATTAGTTCATGCGTCTGAACTTACAGATTCCACCTGTAAGTGATATCTAATGGTATTTGTCTTTCTCTCTCTGAGTCACTTCACTGAGTATGATCTGTGTCCATCATTGCTGCAGCAGATGGCATCAGTTCGTTCCTTTTTATGGGTGCGTAGTATTCCGTTGTATATGTGTGCTACCTATTCTTCATTTTCCTGTGGATGAACATTACGTTTGATTCTATGTCTTGGCTATTGTCAGCAGCGCTGCCCTGAAAAACAGGGGTGCCCGTGTCATTTCAAATTAGGATTGTCTTTGGAGCTAAGCCCGGGAGTGGGATTGCTGGGTCACATGGTAACACTATGTTTACTTTTTTAAGGAACCTCCATACTCTTGTCCATAGTGGCTGCACCCGTTTACATCCCCACCAACAGCAGAGGATGATTCCGTTTTCCGCAAGGCCTCTCCAGCATTTATTCTTTGGAGATCTTTTTTTTTGAGCTTGGCCATTCTGACGGTTGTGAGGTGATACCCCATTGTAGTTTTGATTTGCATTTCTTTAATAATGAAAGATGTTGAGTACCTTTCCATGTGCTTTTTTTTTTGATATACAGACTGAGTAAAATTCACCTCTCGAAATTACCTTCTTGAAAATCGGCCCAGTTTTGAATTATTTTCTGATGATTTGCCCCAGGGCATTTCTTGAGGTCAGGTGTCATTTACAGCCCCACAGGCCTTGTGAAGATTAAGTGCCATCAGCACCAATTTTAAAGTTGTTGTTACGGGAAATGGCCACAAGGCGGCAGCATGTCTTCAAGCCCAACTCTGGTTACTTGGCAACCAGAGCCTGAGGGAAAGTCCTGTTCCTGGGTTGTCAGAGTGGAATGTGCCCTAAGAAACACCCAAGGCTTGTGTCTCAGGACTTCTTCCCCCTTCCCCTTTACCGCCCACCCGCCATGCCCTGACAGATCCCAACTCCTGCAACACCGCTCTGCTGAGGTGCTGTCATCCTTAGGTGGGGCGACCGTGAGGAGGGAGGCTGGAGGTGGGAACCCCACCACCAGGAGACGGAGCGCCCAAGGGAAGTTTCAAAGCTCTTCCAGCCCAGAGGCTCCACCATCCTTTGGGTGCACTAGGCTTGGTTTCTGTGTAGGAGGGCCAGCAGGGAGCTGGAGACGGTGGGCCCGTGCAGAGGGGAAGGGGCACTCCAGGTCCAAGGTGGGGGTGCTTATTGGCTGGCACATCCTCCTCAGTTTCCTCCTTCCCACGGCAGTCCAGCTTTGGGACCCCAACCTGCTCCGGCTCCAGGGATGTGACAGCAGCCTGGGTCACAGAGGCCTGAGGAGATGGATGGGGAATTTCTTTTCTTTTCTTTTTTTAATTTTTAATTTTCATTGGAGTGTAGGTGGTCTCCCATGTTGCTGGGTTGTTTGGGGGTTTTGTTTTCCTAGCTGGACAACAACGTGATTCACTTATACGTAGATGTGTACATACTGTTTTTCCAGTTCTCTTCCCAAGTAGGTTATTGGAGCGTTGAGTAGGATTCCTTGTGCTACACCCTGGGTCCTCATAGATTATTTTATAAATAGTAGGGTGCATGTGTTAATCTCAACCTGCTAATTTCTCCCTGCCCCCCCCCCCCACGCTTCCCTTTTCCTAACCCTAAGTTTCCTTTCTAAGCCTGTGAGGCTGTTTCTGTTTTGTAAAGGAGTTCATTTGTATCCATTTTCAGATTCCACCTGTAAGTGATATCATATATTTGTGTTTCCCTGTCTCACTTACTTCACTTTGTATGATCATCTCTACCTCCTTCCCCATGGCTGGAAATGCCATGATTTCATGTTTATTCATGGCTGAGTAATACTCCATTGTGTTCCCAGACCCTATCTTCTTTATGCATGCAGCTGTCCTCCTATGCTTAGTTTGCTTCCATGTCTTGGCTATCGTGCAGAGTGCTGCCATGATCGTTGGCGTTCACGTGTCTTTTAAAATTTTGGTTCCCTCGAGATCTTCCCCCGAGGGTGAGACTGCTGGGTCACATGGTAGTTCTATGTTTCATTTCTTAAGGAACCTCCATACCGTTCTCCATAGTGGATGTATCGATTTGCATTTCCCACTGACAGTGTAGGAGGGTTCCCTTTGCTCCACAGCCTCTCCAGCACTTCTTGTTGTAGATTTTTTGATGATGACCTGTGAGAGGTGATACCTCATTGTCGTTTTGATTTGCATGTCTCTCATAATTAGTGATGCTGAGCATCTTTTCATGTGCTTAATGGCCATCAGTATGTCTTCTTTGGAGAGACGTCCGTTTAGATCTTGTGCTTATTTTTGATTGGTGTTTCAGTTCTTTTGATATTGATCTGCAGGAGCTGTTTGTATGTTTTGGAGATTAATTCCTTGTGGGCGTGTTCGTTTGCAAATATTTGTTCCCGTTCTGAGGGTTGTCTTTTTGTTTTGTTTCGGGTTTCCTTTGCTGTGCAAACGCTGTAAGTTGCATTAGGTCCCATTTGTTTATTTTTGTTTCCTTGTTCATTACTCTAAGACATGGATCGGAAAAGAACTCGCTGAGATTCATGTGAGAGCGTGTTCTCCCTATATTTTCCTCATGTGTTTTAGAGTATCCGTCCTGAGGTGTAGATCTTTCATCTGGTTGGAGTTTATTTTTGTGTATGGTGTTAGAGAGTATTCTACTTTCATCCTCGTTTTAATTTTTTAATATATTTATTCTATTTAGTTTTATGTTTTGCTGCATTGTGTCTTCATGGCTGCATGCGGGCTTTCTGTAGTTGTGGCGAGTGGGGGCTACTCTTCGTTGTGCTGCTTGGGTTTCTCATTGCGATGGCTTCTCTTGTCGCAGAGCACAGGCTCTAGAGCGTGGGCTCAGTAGTTGTGGCGCACGGGCTTAGTTGCTCTGTGGCATGTGGGATCATGCCAGACCAGGGCTCTATCCCGCGTCCCCTGCCTCGGCGAGTGGACTCTCAACCACTGCCCCACCAGGGAAGCCCTGCCCTGTTTTTAATTCTTTTTCGAAGACCTACCCCCAGATGTTTCTTGAGGGCAGGTGTTTTTTTCTTTCCAACCCCGTAGGCCTTGAGAATATTCAGAGCCCATCAGCACAGGTTTTAAAGTTGTTGTTATGGAAAACGGCCACGAGGCGGCAGCATTTCTCCACGCCCCACTCTTCTTTTTCTTTTCTATTTTTCTTATAATTTAATTTATATTTTACATTGTAGTAATGTTGATGTCCAGTGTTGCATTTATCTTAGATGTACAGGAACTTGATTCGGTTATATGCAGTCTTATATGTATTATACTTTGGGTCCTTTTCCCATGTAAGTTCTAAGACTGTGTTCAGTAGAGTTCCCTGTGCTCTTCAGTAGGTTCTTGTTGGTTATGTCTTTGATATATTCTAGTGTGTATCTCTTAATGTCAGCCTCCTAGTTTATCACTTTTCTGTCACTTTCCTTGTTGATAATCATAAGTTTGTTTTCTAAGTCTGTGAGTCTGTTTCTGTTTTGTAAATTAGTTCATGCGTCTGAACTTACAGATTCCACCTGTAAGTGATATCTAATGGTATTTGTCTTTCTCTCTCTGAGTCACTTCACTGAGTATGATCTGTGTCCATCATTGCTGCAGCAGATGGCATCAGTTCGTTCCTTTTTATGGGTGCGTAGTATTCCGTTGTATATGTGTGCTACCTATTCTTCATTTTCCTGTGGATGAACATTACGTTTGATTCTATGTCTTGGCTATTGTCAGCAGCGCTGCCCTGAAAAACAGGGGTGCCCGTGTCATTTCAAATTAGGATTGTCTTTGGAGCTAAGCCCGGGAGTGGGATTGCTGGGTCACATGGTAACACTATGTTTACTTTTTTAAGGAACCTCCATACTCTTGTCCATAGTGGCTGCACCCGTTTACATCCCCACCAACAGCAGAGGATGATTCCGTTTTCCGCAAGGCCTCTCCAGCATTTATTCTTTGGAGATCTTTTTTTTTGAGCTTGGCCATTCTGACGGTTGTGAGGTGATACCCCATTGTAGTTTTGATTTGCATTTCTTTAATAATGAAAGATGTTGAGTACCTTTCCATGTGCTTTTTTTTTTGATATACAGACTGAGTAAAATTCACCTCTCGAAATTACCTTCTTGAAAATCGGCCCAGTTTTGAATTATTTTCTGATGATTTGCCCCAGGGCATTTCTTGAGGTCAGGTGTCATTTACAGCCCCACAGGCCTTGTGAAGATTAAGTGCCATCAGCACCAATTTTAAAGTTGTTGTTACGGGAAATGGCCACAAGGCGGCAGCATGTCTTCAAGCCCAACTCTGGTTACTTGGCAACCAGAGCCTGAGGGAAAGTCCTGTTCCTGGGTTGTCAGAGTGGAATGTGCCCTAAGAAACACCCAAGGCTTGTGTCTCAGGACTTCTTCCCCCTTCCCCTTTACCGCCCACCCGCCATGCCCTGACAGATCCCAACTCCTGCAACACCGCTCTGCTGAGGTGCTGTCATCCTTAGGTGGGGCGACCGTGAGGAGGGAGGCTGGAGGTGGGAACCCCACCACCAGGAGACGGAGCGCCCAAGGGAAGTTTCAAAGCTCTTCCAGCCCAGAGGCTCCACCATCCTTTGGGTGCACTAGGCTTGGTTTCTGTGTAGGAGGGCCAGCAGGGAGCTGGAGACGGTGGGCCCGTGCAGAGGGGAAGGGGCACTCCAGGTCCAAGGCGGGGGTGCTTATTGGCTGGCACATCCTCCTCAGTTTCCTCCTTCCCACGGCAGTCCAGCTTTGGGACCCCAACCTGCTCCGGCTCCAGGGATGTGACAGCAGCCTGGGTCACAGAGGCCTGAGGAGATGGATGGGGAATTTCTTTTCTTTTCTTTTTTTAATTTTTAATTTTCATTGGAGTGTAGGTGGTCTCCCATGTTGCTGGGTTGTTTGGGGGTTTTGTTTTCCTAGCTGGACAACAACGTGATTCACTTATACGTAGATGTGTACATACTGTTTTTCCAGTTCTCTTCCCAAGTAGGTTATTGGAGCGTTGAGTAGGATTCCTTGTGCTACACCCTGGGTCCTCATAGATTATTTTATAAATAGTAGGGTGCATGTGTTAATCTCAACCTGCTAATTTCTCCCTGCCCCCCCCCCCCACGCTTCCCTTTTCCTAACCCTAAGTTTCCTTTCTAAGCCTGTGAGGCTGTTTCTGTTTTGTAAAGGAGTTCATTTGTATCCATTTTCAGATTCCACCTGTAAGTGATATCATATATTTGTGTTTCCCTGTCTCACTTACTTCACTTTGTATGATCATCTCTACCTCCTTCCCCATGGCTGGAAATGCCATGATTTCATGTTTATTCATGGCTGAGTAATACTCCATTGTGTTCCCAGACCCTATCTTCTTTATGCATGCAGCTGTCCTCCTATGCTTAGTTTGCTTCCATGTCTTGGCTATCGTGCAGAGTGCTGCCATGATCGTTGGCGTTCACGTGTCTTTTAAAATTTTGGTTCCCTCGAGATCTTCCCCCGAGGGTGAGACTGCTGGGTCACATGGTAGTTCTATGTTTCATTTCTTAAGGAACCTCCATACCGTTCTCCATAGTGGATGTATCGATTTGCATTTCCCACTGACAGTGTAGGAGGGTTCCCTTTGCTCCACAGCCTCTCCAGCATTTCTTGTTGTAGATTTTTTGATGATGACCTGTGAGAGGTGATACCTCATTGTCGTTTTGATTTGCATGTCTCTCATAATTAGTGATGCTGAGCATCTTTTCATGTGCTTAATGGCCATCAGTATGTCTTCTTTGGAGAGACGTCCGTTTAGATCTTGTGCTTATTTTTGATTGGTGTTTCAGTTCTTTTGATATTGATCTGCAGGAGCTGTTTGTATGTTTTGGAGATTAATTCCTTGTGGGCGTGTTCGTTTGCAAATATTTGTTCCCGTTCTGAGGGTTGTCTTTTTGTTTTGTTTCGGGTTTCCTTTGCTGTGCAAACGCTGTAAGTTGCATTAGGTCCCATTTGTTTATTTTTGTTTCCTTGTTCATTACTCTAAGACATGGATCGGAAAAGAACTCGCTGAGATTCATGTGAGAGCGTGTTCTCCCTATATTTTCCTCATGTGTTTTAGAGTATCCGTCCTGAGGTGTAGATCTTTCATCTGGTTGGAGTTTATTTTTGTGTATGGTGTTAGAGAGTATTCTACTTTCATCCTCGTTTTAATTTTTTAATATATTTATTCTATTTAGTTTTATGTTTTGCTGCATTGTGTCTTCATGGCTGCATGCGGGCTTTCTGTAGTTGTGGCGAGTGGGGGCTACTCTTCGTTGTGCTGCTTGGGTTTCTCATTGCGATGGCTTCTCTTGTCGCAGAGCACAGGCTCTAGAGCGTGGGCTCAGTAGTTGTGGCGCACGGGCTTAGTTGCTCTGTGGCATGTGGGATCATGCCAGACCAGGGCTCTATCCCGCGTCCCCTGCCTCGGCGAGTGGACTCTCAACCACTGCCCCACCAGGGAAGCCCTGCCCTGTTTTTAATTCTTTTTCGAAGACCTACCCCCAGATGTTTCTTGAGGGCAGGTGTTTTTTTCTTTCCAACCCCGTAGGCCTTGAGAATATTCAGAGCCCATCAGCACAGGTTTTAAAGTTGTTGTTATGGAAAACGGCCACGAGGCGGCAGCATTTCTCCACGCCCCACTCTTCTTTTTCTTTTCTATTTTTCTTATAATTTAATTTATATTTTACATTGTAGTAATGTTGATGTCCAGTGTTGCATTTATCTTAGATGTACAGGAACTTGATTCGGTTATATGCAGTCTTATATGTATTATACTTTGGGTCCTTTTCCCATGTAAGTTCTAAGACTGTGTTCAGTAGAGTTCCCTGTGCTCTTCAGTAGGTTCTTGTTGGTTATGTCTTTGATATATTCTAGTGTGTATCTCTTAATGTCAGCCTCCTAGTTTATCACTTTTCTGTCACTTTCCTTGTTGATAATCATAAGTTTGTTTTCTAAGTCTGTGAGTCTGTTTCTGTTTTGTAAATTAGTTCATGCGTCTGAACTTACAGATTCCACCTGTAAGTGATATCTAATGGTATTTGTCTTTCTCTCTCTGAGTCACTTCACTGAGTATGATCTGTGTCCATCATTGCTGCAGCAGATGGCATCAGTTCGTTCCTTTTTATGGGTGCGTAGTATTCCGTTGTATATGTGTGCTACCTATTCTTCATTTTCCTGTGGATGAACATTACGTTTGATTCTATGTCTTGGCTATTGTCAGCAGCGCTGCCCTGAAAAACAGGGGTGCCCGTGTCATTTCAAATTAGGATTGTCTTTGGAGCTAAGCCCGGGAGTGGGATTGCTGGGTCACATGGTAACACTATGTTTACTTTTTTAAGGAACCTCCATACTCTTGTCCATAGTGGCTGCACCCGTTTACATCCCCACCAACAGCAGAGGATGATTCCGTTTTCCGCAAGGCCTCTCCAGCATTTATTCTTTGGAGATCTTTTTTTTTGAGCTTGGCCATTCTGACGGTTGTGAGGTGATACCCCATTGTAGTTTTGATTTGCATTTCTTTAATAATGAAAGATGTTGAGTACCTTTCCATGTGCTTTTTTTTTTGATATACAGACTGAGTAAAATTCACCTCTCGAAATTACCTTCTTGAAAATCGGCCCAGTTTTGAATTATTTTCTGATGATTTGCCCCAGGGCATTTCTTGAGGTCAGGTGTCATTTACAGCCCCACAGGCCTTGTGAAGATTAAGTGCCATCAGCACCAATTTTAAAGTTGTTGTTACGGGAAATGGCCACAAGGCGGCAGCATGTCTTCAAGCCCAACTCTGGTTACTTGGCAACCAGAGCCTGAGGGAAAGTCCTGTTCCTGGGTTGTCAGAGTGGAATGTGCCCTAAGAAACACCCAAGGCTTGTGTCTCAGGACTTCTTCCCCCTTCCCCTTTACCGCCCACCCGCCATGCCCTGACAGATCCCAACTCCTGCAACACCGCTCTGCTGAGGTGCTGTCATCCTTAGGTGGGGCGACCGTGAGGAGGGAGGCTGGAGGTGGGAACCCCACCACCAGGAGACGGAGCGCCCAAGGGAAGTTTCAAAGCTCTTCCAGCCCAGAGGCTCCACCATCCTTTGGGTGCACTAGGCTTGGTTTCTGTGTAGGAGGGCCAGCAGGGAGCTGGAGACGGTGGGCCCGTGCAGAGGGGAAGGGGCACTCCAGGTCCAAGGCGGGGGTGCTTATTGGCTGGCACATCCTCCTCAGTTTCCTCCTTCCCACGGCAGTCCAGCTTTGGGACCCCAACCTGCTCCGGCTCCAGGGATGTGACAGCAGCCTGGGTCACAGAGGCCTGAGGAGATGGATGGGGAATTTCTTTTCTTTTCTTTTTTTAATTTTTAATTTTCATTGGAGTGTAGGTGGTCTCCCATGTTGCTGGGTTGTTTGGGGGTTTTGTTTTCCTAGCTGGACAACAACGTGATTCACTTATACGTAGATGTGTACATACTGTTTTTCCAGTTCTCTTCCCAAGTAGGTTATTGGAGCGTTGAGTAGGATTCCTTGTGCTACACCCTGGGTCCTCATAGATTATTTTATAAATAGTAGGGTGCATGTGTTAATCTCAACCTGCTAATTTCTCCCTGCCCCCCCCCCCCACGCTTCCCTTTTCCTAACCCTAAGTTTCCTTTCTAAGCCTGTGAGGCTGTTTCTGTTTTGTAAAGGAGTTCATTTGTATCCATTTTCAGATTCCACCTGTAAGTGATATCATATATTTGTGTTTCCCTGTCTCACTTACTTCACTTTGTATGATCATCTCTACCTCCTTCCCCATGGCTGGAAATGCCATGATTTCATGTTTATTCATGGCTGAGTAATACTCCATTGTGTTCCCAGACCCTATCTTCTTTATGCATGCAGCTGTCCTCCTATGCTTAGTTTGCTTCCATGTCTTGGCTATCGTGCAGAGTGCTGCCATGATCGTTGGCGTTCACGTGTCTTTTAAAATTTTGGTTCCCTCGAGATCTTCCCCCGAGGGTGAGACTGCTGGGTCACATGGTAGTTCTATGTTTCATTTCTTAAGGAACCTCCATACCGTTCTCCATAGTGGATGTATCGATTTGCATTTCCCACTGACAGTGTAGGAGGGTTCCCTTTGCTCCACAGCCTCTCCAGCATTTCTTGTTGTAGATTTTTTGATGATGACCTGTGAGAGGTGATACCTCATTGTCGTTTTGATTTGCATGTCTCTCATAATTAGTGATGCTGAGCATCTTTTCATGTGCTTAATGGCCATCAGTATGTCTTCTTTGGAGAGACGTCCGTTTAGATCTTGTGCTTATTTTTGATTGGTGTTTCAGTTCTTTTGATATTGATCTGCAGGAGCTGTTTGTATGTTTTGGAGATTAATTCCTTGTGGGCGTGTTCGTTTGCAAATATTTGTTCCCGTTCTGAGGGTTGTCTTTTTGTTTTGTTTCGGGTTTCCTTTGCTGTGCAAACGCTGTAAGTTGCATTAGGTCCCATTTGTTTATTTTTGTTTCCTTGTTCATTACTCTAAGACATGGATCGGAAAAGAACTCGCTGAGATTCATGTGAGAGCGTGTTCTCCCTATATTTTCCTCATGTGTTTTAGAGTATCCGTCCTGAGGTGTAGATCTTTCATCTGGTTGGAGTTTATTTTTGTGTATGGTGTTAGAGAGTATTCTACTTTCATCCTCGTTTTAATTTTTTAATATATTTATTCTATTTAGTTTTATGTTTTGCTGCATTGTGTCTTCATGGCTGCATGCGGGCTTTCTGTAGTTGTGGCGAGTGGGGGCTACTCTTCGTTGTGCTGCTTGGGTTTCTCATTGCGATGGCTTCTCTTGTCGCAGAGCACAGGCTCTAGAGCGTGGGCTCAGTAGTTGTGGCGCACGGGCTTAGTTGCTCTGTGGCATGTGGGATCATGCCAGACCAGGGCTCTATCCCGCGTCCCCTGCCTCGGCGAGTGGACTCTCAACCACTGCCCCACCAGGGAAGCCCTGCCCTGTTTTTAATTCTTTTTCGAAGACCTACCCCCAGATGTTTCTTGAGGGCAGGTGTTTTTTTCTTTCCAACCCCGTAGGCCTTGAGAATATTCAGAGCCCATCAGCACAGGTTTTAAAGTTGTTGTTATGGAAAACGGCCACGAGGCGGCAGCATTTCTCCACGCCCCACTCTTCTTTTTCTTTTCTATTTTTCTTATAATTTAATTTATATTTTACATTGTAGTAATGTTGATGTCCAGTGTTGCATTTATCTTAGATGTACAGGAACTTGATTCGGTTATATGCAGTCTTATATGTATTATACTTTGGGTCCTTTTCCCATGTAAGTTCTAAGACTGTGTTCAGTAGAGTTCCCTGTGCTCTTCAGTAGGTTCTTGTTGGTTATGTCTTTGATATATTCTAGTGTGTATCTCTTAATGTCAGCCTCCTAGTTTATCACTTTTCTGTCACTTTCCTTGTTGATAATCATAAGTTTGTTTTCTAAGTCTGTGAGTCTGTTTCTGTTTTGTAAATTAGTTCATGCGTCTGAACTTACAGATTCCACCTGTAAGTGATATCTAATGGTATTTGTCTTTCTCTCTCTGAGTCACTTCACTGAGTATGATCTGTGTCCATCATTGCTGCAGCAGATGGCATCAGTTCGTTCCTTTTTATGGGTGCGTAGTATTCCGTTGTATATGTGTGCTACCTATTCTTCATTTTCCTGTGGATGAACATTACGTTTGATTCTATGTCTTGGCTATTGTCAGCAGCGCTGCCCTGAAAAACAGGGGTGCCCGTGTCATTTCAAATTAGGATTGTCTTTGGAGCTAAGCCCGGGAGTGGGATTGCTGGGTCACATGGTAACACTATGTTTACTTTTTTAAGGAACCTCCATACTCTTGTCCATAGTGGCTGCACCCGTTTACATCCCCACCAACAGCAGAGGATGATTCCGTTTTCCGCAAGGCCTCTCCAGCATTTATTCTTTGGAGATCTTTTTTTTTGAGCTTGGCCATTCTGACGGTTGTGAGGTGATACCCCATTGTAGTTTTGATTTGCATTTCTTTAATAATGAAAGATGTTGAGTACCTTTCCATGTGCTTTTTTTTTTGATATACAGACTGAGTAAAATTCACCTCTCGAAATTACCTTCTTGAAAATCGGCCCAGTTTTGAATTATTTTCTGATGATTTGCCCCAGGGCATTTCTTGAGGTCAGGTGTCATTTACAGCCCCACAGGCCTTGTGAAGATTAAGTGCCATCAGCACCAATTTTAAAGTTGTTGTTACGGGAAATGGCCACAAGGCGGCAGCATGTCTTCAAGCCCAACTCTGGTTACTTGGCAACCAGAGCCTGAGGGAAAGTCCTGTTCCTGGGTTGTCAGAGTGGAATGTGCCCTAAGAAACACCCAAGGCTTGTGTCTCAGGACTTCTTCCCCCTTCCCCTTTACCGCCCACCCGCCATGCCCTGACAGATCCCAACTCCTGCAACACCGCTCTGCTGAGGTGCTGTCATCCTTAGGTGGGGCGACCGTGAGGAGGGAGGCTGGAGGTGGGAACCCCACCACCAGGAGACGGAGCGCCCAAGGGAAGTTTCAAAGCTCTTCCAGCCCAGAGGCTCCACCATCCTTTGGGTGCACTAGGCTTGGTTTCTGTGTAGGAGGGCCAGCAGGGAGCTGGAGACGGTGGGCCCGTGCAGAGGGGAAGGGGCACTCCAGGTCCAAGGCGGGGGTGCTTATTGGCTGGCACATCCTCCTCAGTTTCCTCCTTCCCACGGCAGTCCAGCTTTGGGACCCCAACCTGCTCCGGCTCCAGGGATGTGACAGCAGCCTGGGTCACAGAGGCCTGAGGAGATGGATGGGGAATTTCTTTTCTTTTCTTTTTTTAATTTTTAATTTTCATTGGAGTGTAGGTGGTCTCCCATGTTGCTGGGTTGTTTGGGGGTTTTGTTTTCCTAGCTGGACAACAACGTGATTCACTTATACGTAGATGTGTACATACTGTTTTTCCAGTTCTCTTCCCAAGTAGGTTATTGGAGCGTTGAGTAGGATTCCTTGTGCTACACCCTGGGTCCTCATAGATTATTTTATAAATAGTAGGGTGCATGTGTTAATCTCAACCTGCTAATTTCTCCCTGCCCCCCCCCCCCACGCTTCCCTTTTCCTAACCCTAAGTTTCCTTTCTAAGCCTGTGAGGCTGTTTCTGTTTTGTAAAGGAGTTCATTTGTATCCATTTTCAGATTCCACCTGTAAGTGATATCATATATTTGTGTTTCCCTGTCTCACTTACTTCACTTTGTATGATCATCTCTACCTCCTTCCCCATGGCTGGAAATGCCATGATTTCATGTTTATTCATGGCTGAGTAATACTCCATTGTGTTCCCAGACCCTATCTTCTTTATGCATGCAGCTGTCCTCCTATGCTTAGTTTGCTTCCATGTCTTGGCTATCGTGCAGAGTGCTGCCATGATCGTTGGCGTTCACGTGTCTTTTAAAATTTTGGTTCCCTCGAGATCTTCCCCCGAGGGTGAGACTGCTGGGTCACATGGTAGTTCTATGTTTCATTTCTTAAGGAACCTCCATACCGTTCTCCATAGTGGATGTATCGATTTGCATTTCCCACTGACAGTGTAGGAGGGTTCCCTTTGCTCCACAGCCTCTCCAGCATTTCTTGTTGTAGATTTTTTGATGATGACCTGTGAGAGGTGATACCTCATTGTCGTTTTGATTTGCATGTCTCTCATAATTAGTGATGCTGAGCATCTTTTCATGTGCTTAATGGCCATCAGTATGTCTTCTTTGGAGAGACGTCCGTTTAGATCTTGTGCTTATTTTTGATTGGTGTTTCAGTTCTTTTGATATTGATCTGCAGGAGCTGTTTGTATGTTTTGGAGATTAATTCCTTGTGGGCGTGTTCGTTTGCAAATATTTGTTCCCGTTCTGAGGGTTGTCTTTTTGTTTTGTTTCGGGTTTCCTTTGCTGTGCAAACGCTGTAAGTTGCATTAGGTCCCATTTGTTTATTTTTGTTTCCTTGTTCATTACTCTAAGACATGGATCGGAAAAGAACTCGCTGAGATTCATGTGAGAGCGTGTTCTCCCTATATTTTCCTCATGTGTTTTAGAGTATCCGTCCTGAGGTGTAGATCTTTCATCTGGTTGGAGTTTATTTTTGTGTATGGTGTTAGAGAGTATTCTACTTTCATCCTCGTTTTAATTTTTTAATATATTTATTCTATTTAGTTTTATGTTTTGCTGCATTGTGTCTTCATGGCTGCATGCGGGCTTTCTGTAGTTGTGGCGAGTGGGGGCTACTCTTCGTTGTGCTGCTTGGGTTTCTCATTGCGATGGCTTCTCTTGTCGCAGAGCACAGGCTCTAGAGCGTGGGCTCAGTAGTTGTGGCGCACGGGCTTAGTTGCTCTGTGGCATGTGGGATCATGCCAGACCAGGGCTCTATCCCGCGTCCCCTGCCTCGGCGAGTGGACTCTCAACCACTGCCCCACCAGGGAAGCCCTGCCCTGTTTTTAATTCTTTTTCGAAGACCTACCCCCAGATGTTTCTTGAGGGCAGGTGTTTTTTTCTTTCCAACCCCGTAGGCCTTGAGAATATTCAGAGCCCATCAGCACAGGTTTTAAAGTTGTTGTTATGGAAAACGGCCACGAGGCGGCAGCATTTCTCCACGCCCCACTCTTCTTTTTCTTTTCTATTTTTCTTATAATTTAATTTATATTTTACATTGTAGTAATGTTGATGTCCAGTGTTGCATTTATCTTAGATGTACAGGAACTTGATTCGGTTATATGCAGTCTTATATGTATTATACTTTGGGTCCTTTTCCCATGTAAGTTCTAAGACTGTGTTCAGTAGAGTTCCCTGTGCTCTTCAGTAGGTTCTTGTTGGTTATGTCTTTGATATATTCTAGTGTGTATCTCTTAATGTCAGCCTCCTAGTTTATCACTTTTCTGTCACTTTCCTTGTTGATAATCATAAGTTTGTTTTCTAAGTCTGTGAGTCTGTTTCTGTTTTGTAAATTAGTTCATGCGTCTGAACTTACAGATTCCACCTGTAAGTGATATCTAATGGTATTTGTCTTTCTCTCTCTGAGTCACTTCACTGAGTATGATCTGTGTCCATCATTGCTGCAGCAGATGGCATCAGTTCGTTCCTTTTTATGGGTGCGTAGTATTCCGTTGTATATGTGTGCTACCTATTCTTCATTTTCCTGTGGATGAACATTACGTTTGATTCTATGTCTTGGCTATTGTCAGCAGCGCTGCCCTGAAAAACAGGGGTGCCCGTGTCATTTCAAATTAGGATTGTCTTTGGAGCTAAGCCCGGGAGTGGGATTGCTGGGTCACATGGTAACACTATGTTTACTTTTTTAAGGAACCTCCATACTCTTGTCCATAGTGGCTGCACCCGTTTACATCCCCACCAACAGCAGAGGATGATTCCGTTTTCCTCAAGGCCTCTCCAGCATTTATTCTTTGGAGATCTTTTTTTTTGAGCTTGGCCATTCTGACGGTTGTGAGGTGATACCCCATTGTAGTTTTGATTTGCATTTCTTTAATAATGAAAGATGTTGAGTACCTTTCCATGTGCTTTTTTTTTTGATATACAGACTGAGTAAAATTCACCTCTCGAAATTACCTTCTTGAAAATCGGCCCAGTTTTGAATTATTTTCTGATGATTTGCCCCAGGGCATTTCTTGAGGTCAGGTGTCATTTACAGCCCCACAGGCCTTGTGAAGATTAAGTGCCATCAGCACCAATTTTAAAGTTGTTGTTACGGGAAATGGCCACAAGGCGGCAGCATGTCTTCAAGCCCAACTCTGGTTACTTGGCAACCAGAGCCTGAGGGAAAGTCCTGTTCCTGGGTTGTCAGAGTGGAATGTGCCCTAAGAAACACCCAAGGCTTGTGTCTCAGGACTTCTTCCCCCTTCCCCTTTACCGCCCACCCGCCATGCCCTGACAGATCCCAACTCCTGCAACACCGCTCTGCTGAGGTGCTGTCATCCTTAGGTGGGGCGACCGTGAGGAGGGAGGCTGGAGGTGGGAACCCCACCACCAGGAGACGGAGCGCCCAAGGGAAGTTTCAAAGCTCTTCCAGCCCAGAGGCTCCACCATCCTTTGGGTGCACTAGGCTTGGTTTCTGTGTAGGAGGGCCAGCAGGGAGCTGGAGACGGTGGGCCCGTGCAGAGGGGAAGGGGCACTCCAGGTCCAAGGCGGGGGTGCTTATTGGCTGGCACATCCTCCTCAGTTTCCTCCTTCCCACGGCAGTCCAGCTTTGGGACCCCAACCTGCTCCGGCTCCAGGGATGTGACAGCAGCCTGGGTCACAGAGGCCTGAGGAGATGGATGGGGAATTTCTTTTCTTTTCTTTTTTTAATTTTTAATTTTCATTGGAGTGTAGGTGGTCTCCCATGTTGCTGGGTTGTTTGGGGGTTTTGTTTTCCTAGCTGGACAACAACGTGATTCACTTATACGTAGATGTGTACATACTGTTTTTCCAGTTCTCTTCCCAAGTAGGTTATTGGAGCGTTGAGTAGGATTCCTTGTGCTACACCCTGGGTCCTCATAGATTATTTTATAAATAGTAGGGTGCATGTGTTAATCTCAACCTGCTAATTTCTCCCTGCCCCCCCCCCCCACGCTTCCCTTTTCCTAACCCTAAGTTTCCTTTCTAAGCCTGTGAGGCTGTTTCTGTTTTGTAAAGGAGTTCATTTGTATCCATTTTCAGATTCCACCTGTAAGTGATATCATATATTTGTGTTTCCCTGTCTCACTTACTTCACTTTGTATGATCATCTCTACCTCCTTCCCCATGGCTGGAAATGCCATGATTTCATGTTTATTCATGGCTGAGTAATACTCCATTGTGTTCCCAGACCCTATCTTCTTTATGCATGCAGCTGTCCTCCTATGCTTAGTTTGCTTCCATGTCTTGGCTATCGTGCAGAGTGCTGCCATGATCGTTGGCGTTCACGTGTCTTTTAAAATTTTGGTTCCCTCGAGATCTTCCCCCGAGGGTGAGACTGCTGGGTCACATGGTAGTTCTATGTTTCATTTCTTAAGGAACCTCCATACCGTTCTCCATAGTGGATGTATCGATTTGCATTTCCCACTGACAGTGTAGGAGGGTTCCCTTTGCTCCACAGCCTCTCCAGCATTTCTTGTTGTAGATTTTTTGATGATGACCTGTGAGAGGTGATACCTCATTGTCGTTTTGATTTGCATGTCTCTCATAATTAGTGATGCTGAGCATCTTTTCATGTGCTTAATGGCCATCAGTATGTCTTCTTTGGAGAGACGTCCGTTTAGATCTTGTGCTTATTTTTGATTGGTGTTTCAGTTCTTTTGATATTGATCTGCAGGAGCTGTTTGTATGTTTTGGAGATTAATTCCTTGTGGGCGTGTTCGTTTGCAAATATTTGTTCCCGTTCTGAGGGTTGTCTTTTTGTTTTGTTTCGGGTTTCCTTTGCTGTGCAAACGCTGTAAGTTGCATTAGGTCCCATTTGTTTATTTTTGTTTCCTTGTTCATTACTCTAAGACATGGATCGGAAAAGAACTCGCTGAGATTCATGTGAGAGCGTGTTCTCCCTATATTTTCCTCATGTGTTTTAGAGTATCCGTCCTGAGGTGTAGATCTTTCATCTGGTTGGAGTTTATTTTTGTGTATGGTGTTAGAGAGTATTCTACTTTCATCCTCGTTTTAATTTTTTAATATATTTATTCTATTTAGTTTTATGTTTTGCTGCATTGTGTCTTCATGGCTGCATGCGGGCTTTCTGTAGTTGTGGCGAGTGGGGGCTACTCTTCGTTGTGCTGCTTGGGTTTCTCATTGCGATGGCTTCTCTTGTCGCAGAGCACAGGCTCTAGAGCGTGGGCTCAGTAGTTGTGGCGCACGGGCTTAGTTGCTCTGTGGCATGTGGGATCATGCCAGACCAGGGCTCTATCCCGCGTCCCCTGCCTCGGCGAGTGGACTCTCAACCACTGCCCCACCAGGGAAGCCCTGCCCTGTTTTTAATTCTTTTTCGAAGACCTACCCCCAGATGTTTCTTGAGGGCAGGTGTTTTTTTCTTTCCAACCCCGTAGGCCTTGAGAATATTCAGAGCCCATCAGCACAGGTTTTAAAGTTGTTGTTATGGAAAACGGCCACGAGGCGGCAGCATTTCTCCACGCCCCACTCTTCTTTTTCTTTTCTATTTTTCTTATAATTTAATTTATATTTTACATTGTAGTAATGTTGATGTCCAGTGTTGCATTTATCTTAGATGTACAGGAACTTGATTCGGTTATATGCAGTCTTATATGTATTATACTTTGGGTCCTTTTCCCATGTAAGTTCTAAGACTGTGTTCAGTAGAGTTCCCTGTGCTCTTCAGTAGGTTCTTGTTGGTTATGTCTTTGATATATTCTAGTGTGTATCTCTTAATGTCAGCCTCCTAGTTTATCACTTTTCTGTCACTTTCCTTGTTGATAATCGTAAGTTTGTTTTCTAAGTCTGTGAGTCTGTTTCTGTTTTGTAAATTAGTTCATGCGTCTGAACTTACAGATTCCACCTGTAAGTGATATCTAATGGTATTTGTCTTTCTCTCTCTGAGTCACTTCACTGAGTATGATCTGTGTCCATCATTGCTGCAGCAGATGGCATCAGTTCGTTCCTTTTTATGGGTGCGTAGTATTCCGTTGTATATGTGTGCTACCTATTCTTCATTTTCCTGTGGATGAACATTACGTTTGATTCTATGTCTTGGCTATTGTCAGCAGCGCTGCCCTGAAAAACAGGGGTGCCCGTGTCATTTCAAATTAGGATTGTCTTTGGAGCTAAGCCCGGGAGTGGGATTGCTGGGTCACATGGTAACACTATGTTTACTTTTTTAAGGAACCTCCATACTCTTGTCCATAGTGGCTGCACCCGTTTACATCCCCACCAACAGCAGAGGATGATTCCGTTTTCCGCAAGGCCTCTCCAGCATTTATTCTTTGGAGATCTTTTTTTTTGAGCTTGGCCATTCTGACGGTTGTGAGGTGATACCCCATTGTAGTTTTGATTTGCATTTCTTTAATAATGAAAGATGTTGAGTACCTTTCCATGTGCTTTTTTTTTTGATATACAGACTGAGTAAAATTCACCTCTCGAAATTACCTTCTTGAAAATCGGCCCAGTTTTGAATTATTTTCTGATGATTTGCCCCAGGGCATTTCTTGAGGTCAGGTGTCATTTACAGCCCCACAGGCCTTGTGAAGATTAAGTGCCATCAGCACCAATTTTAAAGTTGTTGTTACGGGAAATGGCCACAAGGCGGCAGCATGTCTTCAAGCCCAACTCTGGTTACTTGGCAACCAGAGCCTGAGGGAAAGTCCTGTTCCTGGGTTGTCAGAGTGGAATGTGCCCTAAGAAACACCCAAGGCTTGTGTCTCAGGACTTCTTCCCCCTTCCCCTTTACCGCCCACCCGCCATGCCCTGACAGATCCCAACTCCTGCAACACCGCTCTGCTGAGGTGCTGTCATCCTTAGGTGGGGCGACCGTGAGGAGGGAGGCTGGAGGTGGGAACCCCACCACCAGGAGACGGAGCGCCCAAGGGAAGTTTCAAAGCTCTTCCAGCCCAGAGGCTCCACCATCCTTTGGGTGCACTAGGCTTGGTTTCTGTGTAGGAGGGCCAGCAGGGAGCTGGAGACGGTGGGCCCGTGCAGAGGGGAAGGGGCACTCCAGGTCCAAGGCGGGGGTGCTTATTGGCTGGCACATCCTCCTCAGTTTCCTCCTTCCCACGGCAGTCCAGCTTTGGGACCCCAACCTGCTCCGGCTCCAGGGATGTGACAGCAGCCTGGGTCACAGAGGCCTGAGGAGATGGATGGGGAATTTCTTTTCTTTTCTTTTTTTAATTTTTAATTTTCATTGGAGTGTAGGTGGTCTCCCATGTTGCTGGGTTGTTTGGGGGTTTTGTTTTCCTAGCTGGACAACAACGTGATTCACTTATACGTAGATGTGTACATACTGTTTTTCCAGTTCTCTTCCCAAGTAGGTTATTGGAGCGTTGAGTAGGATTCCTTGTGCTACACCCTGGGTCCTCATAGATTATTTTATAAATAGTAGGGTGCATGTGTTAATCTCAACCTGCTAATTTCTCCCTGCCCCCCCCCCCACGCTTCCCTTTTCCTAACCCTAAGTTTCCTTTCTAAGCCTGTGAGGCTGTTTCTGTTTTGTAAAGGAGTTCATTTGTATCCATTTTCAGATTCCACCTGTAAGTGATATCATATATTTGTGTTTCCCTGTCTCACTTACTTCACTTTGTATGATCATCTCTACCTCCTTCCCCATGGCTGGAAATGCCATGATTTCATGTTTATTCATGGCTGAGTAATACTCCATTGTGTTCCCAGACCCTATCTTCTTTATGCATGCAGCTGTCCTCCTATGCTTAGTTTGCTTCCATGTCTTGGCTATCGTGCAGAGTGCTGCCATGATCGTTGGCGTTCACGTGTCTTTTAAAATTTTGGTTCCCTCGAGATCTTCCCCCGAGGGTGAGACTGCTGGGTCACATGGTAGTTCTATGTTTCATTTCTTAAGGAACCTCCATACCGTTCTCCATAGTGGATGTATCGATTTGCATTTCCCACTGACAGTGTAGGAGGGTTCCCTTTGCTCCACAGCCTCTCCAGCATTTCTTGTTGTAGATTTTTTGATGATGACCTGTGAGAGGTGATACCTCATTGTCGTTTTGATTTGCATGTCTCTCATAATTAGTGATGCTGAGCATCTTTTCATGTGCTTAATGGCCATCAGTATGTCTTCTTTGGAGAGACGTCCGTTTAGATCTTGTGCTTATTTTTGATTGGTGTTTCAGTTCTTTTGATATTGATCTGCAGGAGCTGTTTGTATGTTTTGGAGATTAATTCCTTGTGGGCGTGTTCGTTTGCAAATATTTGTTCCCGTTCTGAGGGTTGTCTTTTTGTTTTGTTTCGGGTTTCCTTTGCTGTGCAAACGCTGTAAGTTGCATTAGGTCCCATTTGTTTATTTTTGTTTCCTTGTTCATTACTCTAAGACATGGATCGGAAAAGAACTCGCTGAGATTCATGTGAGAGCGTGTTCTCCCTATATTTTCCTCATGTGTTTTAGAGTATCCGTCCTGAGGTGTAGATCTTTCATCTGGTTGGAGTTTATTTTTGTGTATGGTGTTAGAGAGTATTCTACTTTCATCCTCGTTTTAATTTTTTAATATATTTATTCTATTTAGTTTTATGTTTTGCTGCATTGTGTCTTCATGGCTGCATGCGGGCTTTCTGTAGTTGTGGCGAGTGGGGGCTACTCTTCGTTGTGCTGCTTGGGTTTCTCATTGCGATGGCTTCTCTTGTCGCAGAGCACAGGCTCTAGAGCGTGGGCTCAGTAGTTGTGGCGCACGGGCTTAGTTGCTCTGTGGCATGTGGGATCATGCCAGACCAGGGCTCTATCCCGCGTCCCCTGCCTCGGCGAGTGGACTCTCAACCACTGCCCCACCAGGGAAGCCCTGCCCTGTTTTTAATTCTTTTTCGAAGACCTACCCCCAGATGTTTCTTGAGGGCAGGTGTTTTTTTCTTTCCAACCCCGTAGGCCTTGAGAATATTCAGAGCCCATCAGCACAGGTTTTAAAGTTGTTGTTATGGAAAACGGCCACGAGGCGGCAGCATTTCTCCACGCCCCACTCTTCTTTTTCTTTTCTATTTTTCTTATAATTTAATTTATATTTTACATTGTAGTAATGTTGATGTCCAGTGTTGCATTTATCTTAGATGTACAGGAACTTGATTCGGTTATATGCAGTCTTATATGTATTATACTTTGGGTCCTTTTCCCATGTAAGTTCTAAGACTGTGTTCAGTAGAGTTCCCTGTGCTCTTCAGTAGGTTCTTGTTGGTTATGTCTTTGATATATTCTAGTGTGTATCTCTTAATGTCAGCCTCCTAGTTTATCACTTTTCTGTCACTTTCCTTGTTGATAATCGTAAGTTTGTTTTCTAAGTCTGTGAGTCTGTTTCTGTTTTGTAAATTAGTTCATGCGTCTGAACTTACAGATTCCACCTGTAAGTGATATCTAATGGTATTTGTCTTTCTCTCTCTGAGTCACTTCACTGAGTATGATCTGTGTCCATCATTGCTGCAGCAGATGGCATCAGTTCGTTCCTTTTTATGGGTGCGTAGTATTCCGTTGTATATGTGTGCTACCTATTCTTCATTTTCCTGTGGATGAACATTACGTTTGATTCTATGTCTTGGCTATTGTCAGCAGCGCTGCCCTGAAAAACAGGGGTGCCCGTGTCATTTCAAATTAGGATTGTCTTTGGAGCTAAGCCCGGGAGTGGGATTGCTGGGTCACATGGTAACACTATGTTTACTTTTTTAAGGAACCTCCATACTCTTGTCCATAGTGGCTGCACCCGTTTACATCCCCACCAACAGCAGAGGATGATTCCGTTTTCCGCAAGGCCTCTCCAGCATTTATTCTTTGGAGATCTTTTTTTTTGAGCTTGGCCATTCTGACGGTTGTGAGGTGATACCCCATTGTAGTTTTGATTTGCATTTCTTTAATAATGAAAGATGTTGAGTACCTTTCCATGTGCTTTTTTTTTTGATATACAGACTGAGTAAAATTCACCTCTCGAAATTACCTTCTTGAAAATCGGCCCAGTTTTGAATTATTTTCTGATGATTTGCCCCAGGGCATTTCTTGAGGTCAGGTGTCATTTACAGCCCCACAGGCCTTGTGAAGATTAAGTGCCATCAGCACCAATTTTAAAGTTGTTGTTACGGGAAATGGCCACAAGGCGGCAGCATGTCTTCAAGCCCAACTCTGGTTACTTGGCAACCAGAGCCTGAGGGAAAGTCCTGTTCCTGGGTTGTCAGAGTGGAATGTGCCCTAAGAAACACCCAAGGCTTGTGTCTCAGGACTTCTTCCCCCTTCCCCTTTACCGCCCACCCGCCATGCCCTGACAGATCCCAACTCCTGCAACACCGCTCTGCTGAGGTGCTGTCATCCTTAGGTGGGGCGACCGTGAGGAGGGAGGCTGGAGGTGGGAACCCCACCACCAGGAGACGGAGCGCCCAAGGGAAGTTTCAAAGCTCTTCCAGCCCAGAGGCTCCACCATCCTTTGGGTGCACTAGGCTTGGTTTCTGTGTAGGAGGGCCAGCAGGGAGCTGGAGACGGTGGGCCCGTGCAGAGGGGAAGGGGCACTCCAGGTCCAAGGCGGGGGTGCTTATTGGCTGGCACATCCTCCTCAGTTTCCTCCTTCCCACGGCAGTCCAGCTTTGGGACCCCAACCTGCTCCGGCTCCAGGGATGTGACAGCAGCCTGGGTCACAGAGGCCTGAGGAGATGGATGGGGAATTTCTTTTCTTTTCTTTTTTTAATTTTTAATTTTCATTGGAGTGTAGGTGGTCTCCCATGTTGCTGGGTTGTTTGGGGGTTTTGTTTTCCTAGCTGGACAACAACGTGATTCACTTATACGTAGATGTGTACATACTGTTTTTCCAGTTCTCTTCCCAAGTAGGTTATTGGAGCGTTGAGTAGGATTCCTTGTGCTACACCCTGGGTCCTCATAGATTATTTTATAAATAGTAGGGTGCATGTGTTAATCTCAACCTGCTAATTTCTCCCTGCCCCCCCCCCCCACGCTTCCCTTTTCCTAACCCTAAGTTTCCTTTCTAAGCCTGTGAGGCTGTTTCTGTTTTGTAAAGGAGTTCATTTGTATCCATTTTCAGATTCCACCTGTAAGTGATATCATATATTTGTGTTTCCCTGTCTCACTTACTTCACTTTGTATGATCATCTCTACCTCCTTCCCCATGGCTGGAAATGCCATGATTTCATGTTTATTCATGGCTGAGTAATACTCCATTGTGTTCCCAGACCCTATCTTCTTTATGCATGCAGCTGTCCTCCTATGCTTAGTTTGCTTCCATGTCTTGGCTATCGTGCAGAGTGCTGCCATGATCGTTGGCGTTCACGTGTCTTTTAAAATTTTGGTTCCCTCGAGATCTTCCCCCGAGGGTGAGACTGCTGGGTCACATGGTAGTTCTATGTTTCATTTCTTAAGGAACCTCCATACCGTTCTCCATAGTGGATGTATCGATTTGCATTTCCCACTGACAGTGTAGGAGGGTTCCCTTTGCTCCACAGCCTCTCCAGCATTTCTTGTTGTAGATTTTTTGATGATGACCTGTGAGAGGTGATACCTCATTGTCGTTTTGATTTGCATGTCTCTCATAATTAGTGATGCTGAGCATCTTTTCATGTGCTTAATGGCCATCAGTATGTCTTCTTTGGAGAGACGTCCGTTTAGATCTTGTGCTTATTTTTGATTGGTGTTTCAGTTCTTTTGATATTGATCTGCAGGAGCTGTTTGTATGTTTTGGAGATTAATTCCTTGTGGGCGTGTTCGTTTGCAAATATTTGTTCCCGTTCTGAGGGTTGTCTTTTTGTTTTGTTTCGGGTTTCCTTTGCTGTGCAAACGCTGTAAGTTGCATTAGGTCCCATTTGTTTATTTTTGTTTCCTTGTTCATTACTCTAAGACATGGATCGGAAAAGAACTCGCTGAGATTCATGTGAGAGCGTGTTCTCCCTATATTTTCCTCATGTGTTTTAGAGTATCCGTCCTGAGGTGTAGATCTTTCATCTGGTTGGAGTTTATTTTTGTGTATGGTGTTAGAGAGTATTCTACTTTCATCCTCGTTTTAATTTTTTAATATATTTATTCTATTTAGTTTTATGTTTTGCTGCATTGTGTCTTCATGGCTGCATGCGGGCTTTCTGTAGTTGTGGCGAGTGGGGGCTACTCTTCGTTGTGCTGCTTGGGTTTCTCATTGCGATGGCTTCTCTTGTCGCAGAGCACAGGCTCTAGAGCGTGGGCTCAGTAGTTGTGGCGCACGGGCTTAGTTGCTCTGGGGCATGTGGGATCATGCCAGACCAGGGCTCTATCCCGCGTCCCCTGCCTCGGCGAGTGGACTCTCAACCACTGCCCCACCAGGGAAGCCCTGCCCTGTTTTTAATTCTTTTTCGAAGACCTACCCCCAGATGTTTCTTGAGGGCAGGTGTTTTTTTCTTTCCAACCCCGTAGGCCTTGAGAATATTCAGAGCCCATCAGCACAGGTTTTAAAGTTGTTGTTATGGAAAACGGCCACGAGGCGGCAGCATTTCTCCACGCCCCACTCTTCTTTTTCTTTTCTATTTTTCTTATAATTTAATTTATATTTTACATTGTAGTAATGTTGATGTCCAGTGTTGCATTTATCTTAGATGTACAGGAACTTGATTCGGTTATATGCAGTCTTATATGTATTATACTTTGGGTCCTTTTCCCATGTAAGTTCTAAGACTGTGTTCAGTAGAGTTCCCTGTGCTCTTCAGTAGGTTCTTGTTGGTTATGTCTTTGATATATTCTAGTGTGTATCTCTTAATGTCAGCCTCCTAGTTTATCACTTTTCTGTCACTTTCCTTGTTGATAATCGTAAGTTTGTTTTCTAAGTCTGTGAGTCTGTTTCTGTTTTGTAAATTAGTTCATGCGTCTGAACTTACAGATTCCACCTGTAAGTGATATCTAATGGTATTTGTCTTTCTCTCTCTGAGTCACTTCACTGAGTATGATCTGTGTCCATCATTGCTGCAGCAGATGGCATCAGTTCGTTCCTTTTTATGGGTGCGTAGTATTCCGTTGTATATGTGTGCTACCTATTCTTCATTTTCCTGTGGATGAACATTACGTTTGATTCTATGTCTTGGCTATTGTCAGCAGCGCTGCCCTGAAAAACAGGGGTGCCCGTGTCATTTCAAATTAGGATTGTCTTTGGAGCTAAGCCCGGGAGTGGGATTGCTGGGTCACATGGTAACACTATGTTTACTTTTTTAAGGAACCTCCATACTCTTGTCCATAGTGGCTGCACCCGTTTACATCCCCACCAACAGCAGAGGATGATTCCGTTTTCCGCAAGGCCTCTCCAGCATTTATTCTTTGGAGATCTTTTTTTTTGAGCTTGGCCATTCTGACGGTTGTGAGGTGATACCCCATTGTAGTTTTGATTTGCATTTCTTTAATAATGAAAGATGTTGAGTACCTTTCCATGTGCTTTTTTTTTTGATATACAGACTGAGTAAAATTCACCTCTCGAAATTACCTTCTTGAAAATCGGCCCAGTTTTGAATTATTTTCTGATGATTTGCCCCAGGGCATTTCTTGAGGTCAGGTGTCATTTACAGCCCCACAGGCCTTGTGAAGATTAAGTGCCATCAGCACCAATTTTAAAGTTGTTGTTACGGGAAATGGCCACAAGGCGGCAGCATGTCTTCAAGCCCAACTCTGGTTACTTGGCAACCAGAGCCTGAGGGAAAGTCCTGTTCCTGGGTTGTCAGAGTGGAATGTGCCCTAAGAAACACCCAAGGCTTGTGTCTCAGGACTTCTTCCCCCTTCCCCTTTACCGCCCACCCGCCATGCCCTGACAGATCCCAACTCCTGCAACACCGCTCTGCTGAGGTGCTGTCATCCTTAGGTGGGGCGACCGTGAGGAGGGAGGCTGGAGGTGGGAACCCCACCACCAGGAGACGGAGCGCCCAAGGGAAGTTTCAAAGCTCTTCCAGCCCAGAGGCTCCACCATCCTTTGGGTGCACTAGGCTTGGTTTCTGTGTAGGAGGGCCAGCAGGGAGCTGGAGACGGTGGGCCCGTGCAGAGGGGAAGGGGCACTCCAGGTCCAAGGCGGGGGTGCTTATTGGCTGGCACATCCTCCTCAGTTTCCTCCTTCCCACGGCAGTCCAGCTTTGGGACCCCAACCTGCTCCGGCTCCAGGGATGTGACAGCAGCCTGGGTCACAGAGGCCTGAGGAGATGGATGGGGAATTTCTTTTCTTTTCTTTTTTTAATTTTTAATTTTCATTGGAGTGTAGGTGGTCTCCCATGTTGCTGGGTTGTTTGGGGGTTTTGTTTTCCTAGC